>NW_027663877.1:0-202321 GCF_964034855.1 Anser brachyrhynchus
CACTGCATCGCCAGTGGTGCCAGAGCACTCTCTGGACTCACTGCAGTGCATCCCCAGTGGTGCCAGTGCACTCTCTGGACTCACTGTACTGCATCCCCAGTGGTGCCAGTGCACTCTGTGGACTCACTGCTGTGCATCCCCATTGGTGCCAGTGCACTCTCTGGACTCACTGCACTGCATCCCCAGTGGTGCCAGTGCACTCTCTGGACTCACTGCACTGCATCCCCAGTGGTGCAAGTGCACTCTCTGGACTCACTGCAGTGCATCCCAAGTGGTGCCAATGCACTCTCTGGACTCACTGCAGTGCATCCCCAGTGGTGCCAGTACACTCACTGGACTTACTGCACTGCATCCCCAGTGGTGCCAGTGCAGTCTCTGCACTCACTGAAGTGCATCCCCAGTGGTGCCAGTGAACTCTCTGGACTCACTGCAGTGCGTCCCCAGTGGTGCCAGTGCACTCTCTGGACTCACTGCACTGCATCCCCAGTGGTGCCAGTGCACTCTCTGGAGTAACTGCACTGCATCCCCAGTGGTGCCAGTGCACTTTCTGGACTCACTGCACTGCATCTCCAATGGTGCCAGTGCACTCTCTGGACTCACTGCACTGCATCCCCAGTGGAGCCAGTGCACTCTCTGGACTCACTGAAGTGCATCCCCATTGGTGCCAGTGCACTCTCTGGACTCACTGCACTGCATCCCCAGTGGTGCCAGAGTACTCTCTGGACTCACTGCACTGCATCCCCAGTGCTGCCTGTGCACTCTCTGGACTCACTGCACTGCATCCCCAGTGGTGCCACTGCACTCTCTGGACTCACTGCACTGCATCCCCAGTGGTGCCAGTGCACTCCCTGCACTCACTGCACTGCATCCCCAGTGGTGCCAGTGCACTCACTGGACTCACTGCAGTGCATTCCCTCTGGTGCCAGTGCACTCTCTGGACTCACTGCAGTGCATCCCCAGTGGTGCCAGTGCACTCTCTTGACTCACTGCAGTGCATCGCCAGTGGTGCCAGTGCACTCTCTGGACTCACTGCACTGCATCCCCAGTGGTGCCAGTGCACTCTCTGGACTCACTGAAGTGCATCCCCCGTGGTGCCAGTGCGATCTCTGGACTCACTGCACTGCATTCCCAGTGGTGCCAGTGCACACTCTGGACTCACTGCACTGCATACCCAGTGGTGCCAGAGCACTCTCTGGACTCACTGCACTGCATCCCCAGTGGAGCCAGTGCACTCTCTGGACTCACTGCACTGCATCCCCAGTGGTGCCAGTGCACTCTGTGGACTCACTGCAGTGCATCCCCAGTGGAGCCCGTGCACTCTCTGGACTCACTGAAGTGCATCCCCAGTGGTGCCAGTGCACTCTCTGGACTCACTGCACTGCATCCCCAGTGGTGCCAGTGCACTCTCTGGACTCACTGCAGTGCATCCCCAGTGGTGCCAGTGCACTCTCTGGACTCACTGAAGTGCATTCTCAGTGGTGCCAGTGCACTCTCTGGACTCACTGCAGTGCATCCCCAGTGGTGCCAGTACACTCACTGGACTGACTGCACTGCATCCCCAGTGGTGCTAGTGCAGTCTCTGCACTCACTGCACTGCATCGCCAGTGGTGCCAGAGCACTCTCTGGACTCACTGCAGTGCATCCCCAGTGGTGCCAGTGCACTCTCTGGACTCACTGTACTGCATCCCCAGTGGTGCCAGTGCACTCTGTGGACTCACTGCTGTGCATCCCCATTGGTGCCAGTGCACTCTCTGGACTCACTGCACTGCATCCCCAGTGGTGCCAGTGCACTCTCTGGACTCACTGCACTGCATCCCCAGTGGTGCAAGTGCACTCTCTGGACTCACTGCAGTGCATCCCAAGTGGTGCCAATGCACTCTCTGGACTCACTGCAGTGCATCCCCAGTGGTGCCAGTACACTCACTGGACTTACTGCACTGCATCCCCAGTGGTGCCAGTGCAGTCTCTGCACTCACTGAAGTGCATCCCCAGTGGTGCCAGTGAACTCTCTGGACTCACTGCAGTGCGTCCCCAGTGGTGCCAGTGCACTCTCTGGACTCACTGCACTGCATCCCCAGTGGTGCCAGTGCACTCTCTGGACTCACTGCACTGCATCCCCAGTGGTGCCAGTGCACTTTCTGGACTCACTGCACTGCATCTCCAATGGTGCCAGTGCACTCTCTGGACTCACTGCACTGCATCCCCAGTGGAGCCAGTGCACTCTCTGGACTCACTGAAGTGCATCCCCATTGGTGCCAGTGCACTCTCTGGACTCACTGCACTGCATCCCCAGTGGTGCTAGTGCAGTCTCTGCACTCACTGCACTGCATCGCCAGTGGTGCCAGAGCACTCTCTGGACTCACTGCAGTGCATCCCCAGTGGTGCAAGTGCACTCTCTGGACTCACTGCAGTGCATCCCAAGTGGTGCCAATGCACTCTCTGGACTCACTGCAGTGCATCCCCAGTGGTGCCAGTACACTCACTGGACTTACTGCACTGCATCCCCAGTGGTGCCAGTGCAGTCTCTGCACTCACTGAAGTGCATCCCCAGTGGTGCCAGTGAACTCTCTGGACTCACTGCAGTGCGTCCCCAGTGGTGCCAGTGCACTCTCTGGACTCACTGCACTGCATCCCCAGTGGTGCCAGTGCACTCACTGGACTCACTATACTGCATCACCAGTGGTGCCAGTGCACTCTCTGGACTCACTGCACTGCATCCCCAGTGTTGCCAGTGCATTCACTGGACTCACTGTACTGCATCTCCAGTGGTGCCAGTGCACTCTCTGGACTCACTGCAGTGCATCCCCAGTGGTGCCAGTGCACTCTCTGGACTCACTGAAGTGCATTCTCAGTGGTGCCAGTGCACTCTGTGGACTCACTGCAGTGCATCCCCAGTGGTGCCAATGCGCTCTCTGGACTCACTGCAGTGCATCCCCAGTGGTGCCAGTGCACTCTCTGGACTCACTGCACTGCATCCCCAGTGCTGCCAGTGCACTCTGTGGACTCACTGCACTGCATCCCCAGTGGTGCCAGTGCACTCTCTGGACTCACTGCACTGCATCCCCAGTGGTGCCAGTGCACTCTCTGGACTCACTGCACTGCATCCCCAGTGGTGACAGTGCACTCTCTGGACTCACTGCACTGCATCCCCAGTGGTACCAGTGCACACTGTGGACTCACTGCAGTGCATCCCCAGTGCTGCCAGTGCACTCTCTGGACTCACTGCACTGCATCCCCAGTGGTGCCAATGCACTCTCTGGACTCACTGCACTGCATCCCCAGTGGTGCCAGTGCACTCTCTGGACTCACTGCACTGCATCCCAAGTGGTGCCAGTGCACTCTCTGGACTCACTGCACTGCATCCCCAGTGGTGCCAGTGCACTCTCTGGACGCACTGCACTGCATCCCCAGTGGTGCCAGTGCACTCTCTGGACTCACTGCACTGCATCCCAAGTGGTGCCAGTGCACTCTCTGGAGTCACTGCACTGCATCCCCAGTGGTGCCAGTGCACTCTCTGGAGTCACTGCACTACATCCCCAGTGGTGCCAGTGCACTCACTGGACTCACTGTACTGCATCATCAGTGGTGCCAGTGCACTCTCTGGACTCACTGCAGTGCATCCCCAGTGGTGCCAGTGCACTCTCTGGACTCACTGCACTGCATCCCCAGTGGTGCCAGTGCACTCTCTGGACTCACTGCACTGCATCCCCAGTGGTGCAAGTGCACTCTCTGGACTCACTGCAGTGCATCCCAAGTGGTGCCAATGCACTCTCTGGACTCACTGCAGTGCATCCCCAGTGGTGCCAGTACACTCACTGGACTCACTGCAGTGCATCCCCAGTGGTGCCAGTACACTCACTGGACTTACTGCACTGCATCCCCAGTGGTGCCAGTGCAGTCTCTGCACTCACTGAAGTGCATCCCCAGTGGTGCCAGTGAACTCTCTGGACTCACTGCACTGCATCCCCAGTGGTGCCAGTGCACTCTCTGGACTCACTGCACTGCATCCCCAGTGGTGCCAGTGCACTCACTGGACTCACTATACTGCATCACCAGTGGTGCCAGTGCACTCTCTGGACTCACTGCACTGCATCCCCAGTGTTGCCAGTGCATTCACTGGACTCACTGTACTGCATCTCCAGTGGTGCCAGTGCACTCTCTGGACTCACTGCAGTGCATCCCCAGTGGTGCCAGTGCACTCTCTGGACTCACTGCAGTGCATCCCCACTGGTGCCAGTGCACTCACTGGATTCACTGCACTACATTCCCAGTGGTGCTAGTTCACTCTCTGGACTCACTGCAGTGCATCCCCAGTGGTGCCAGTGCACTCTTTGGACTCACTGAAGTGCATTCTCAGTGGTGCCAGTCCACTCTCTGGACTCACTGCACTGCATCCCCAGTGGTGCCAGTGCGCTCTCTGGCCTCACTGAAGTGCATTCTCAGTGGTGCCAGTGCACTCTCTGGACTCACTGCAGTGCATCCCCAGTGGTGCCAGTGCACTCTCTGGACTCACTGAAGTGCATTCTCAGTGGTGCCAGTGCACTCTCTGGACTCACTGCACTGCATCCCCAGTGGTGCCAGTACACTCACTGGACTGACTGCACTGCATCCCCAGTGGTGCTAGTGCAGTCTCTGCACTCACTGCACTGCATCGCCAGTGGTGCCAGAGCACTCTCTGGACTCACTACAGTGCATCCCCAGTGGTGCCAGTGCACTCTCTGGACTCACGGTACTGCATCCACAGTGGTGCCAGTGCACTCTGTGGACTCACTGCTGTGCATCCCCATTGGTGCCAGTGCACTCTCTGGACTCACTGCACTGCATCCCCAGTGGTGCCAGTGCACTCTCTGGACTCACTGCACTGCATCCCCAGTGGTGCAAGTGCACTCTCTGGACTCACTGCAGTGCATCCCAAGTGGTGCCAATGCACTCTCTGGACTCACTGCAGTGCATCCCCAGTGGTGCCAGTACACTCACTGGACTTACTGCACTGCATCCCCAGTGGTGCCAGTGCAGTCTCTGCACTCACTGAAGTGCATCCCCAGTGGTGCCAGTGAACTCTCTGGACTCACTGCTGTGCGTCCCCAGTGGTGCCAGTGCACTCTCTGGACTCACTGCACTGCATCCCCAGTGGTGCCAGTGCACTCTCTGGACTCACTGCACTGCATCCCCAGTGGTGCCAGTGCACTCTCTGGACTCACTGCACTGCATCTCCAATGGTGCCAGTGCACTCTCTGGACTCACTGCACTGCATCCCCAGTGGAGCCAGTGCACTCTCTGGACTCACTGAAGTGCATCCCCATTGGTGCCAGTGCACTCTCTGGACTCACTGCACTGCATCCCCAGTGGTGCCAGTGCACTCTCTGGACTCACTGCACTGCATCCCCAGTGGTGCAAGTGCACTCTCTGGACTCACTGCAGTGCATCCCAAGTGGTGCCAATGCACTCTCTGGACTCACTGCACTGCATCCCCATTGGTGCCAGTACACTCACTGGACTCACTGCACTGCATCCCCAGTGCTGCCAGTGCAGTCTCTGCACTCACTGAAGTGCATCTCCAGTGGTGCCAGTGAACTCTCTGGACTCACTGCAGTGCATCCCCAGTGGTGCCAGTGCACTCTCTGGACTCACTGCACTGCATCCCCAGTGGTGCCAATGCACTCTCTGGACTCACTGCTGTGCATCCCCAGTGGTGCCAGTGCACTCTCTGGACTCACTGCACTGCATCTCCAATGGTGCCAATGCACTCTCTGGACTCACTGTACTGCATCCCCAGTGGTGCCAGTGCACTCTCTTGACTCACTGCACTGCATCCCCAGTGGTGCCAGTGCACTCACTGGATTCACTGCACTGCATCCCCAGTGGTGCTAGTGCACTCTCTGGACTCACTGCAGTGCATCCCCAGTGGTACCAGTGCACTCTCTGGACTCACTGAAGTGCATTCTCAGTGGTGCCAGTGCACTCTGTGGACTCACTGCACTGCATCCCCAGTGGTGCCAGTGCGCTCTCTGGACTCACTGCAGTGCATCCCCAGTGGTGCCAGTGCACTCTCTGGACTCACTGCACTGCATCCCCAGTGCTGCCAGTGCACTCTCTGGACTCACTGCACTGCATCCCCAGTGGTGCCAGTGCACTCTCTGGACTCACTGCACTGCATCCCCAGTGGTGCCAGTGCACTCTCTGGACTCACTGCACTGCATCCCCAGTGGTGCCAGTGCACTCTCTGGACTCACTGCACTGCATCCCCAGTGGTACCAGTGCACTCTGTGGACTCAATGCACTGTATCCCCAGTGGTGCCAGAGCACTCTCTGGACTCACTGCACTGCATCCCCAGTGGTGCCAATGCACGCTCTGGACTCACTGCACTGCATCCCCAGTGGTGCCAGTGCACTCTCTGGACTCACTGCACTGCATCCCAAGTGGTGCCAGTGCACTCTCTGGAGTCACTGCACTGCATCCCCAGTGGTGCCAGTGCACTCTCTCGAGTCACTGCACTACATCCCCAGTGGTGCCAGTGCACTCACTGGACTCACTGTACTGCATCATCAGTGGTGCCAGTGCACTCTCTGGACTCACTGCAGTGCATCCCCAGTGGTGCCAGTGCACTCTCTGGACTCACTGCACTGCATCCCCAGTGGTGCCAGTGCACTCTCTGGACTCACTGCACTGCATCCCCAGTGGTGCCAGTGCACTCTCTGGACTCACTGCACTGCATCCCAAGTGGTGCCAGTGCACTCTCTGGAGTCACTGCACTGCATCCCCAGTGGTGCCAGTGCACTCTCTCGAGTCACTGCGCTACATCCCCAGTGGTGCCAGTGCACTCACTGGACTCACTGTACTGCATCATCAGTGGTGCCAGTGCACTCTCTGGACTCACTGCAGTGCATCCCCAGTGGTGCCAGTGCACTCTCTGGACTCACTGCACTGCATCCCCAGTGGTGCCAGTGCACTCTCTGGACTCACTGTACTGCATCCCCAGTGGTGCCAGTGCACTCTGTGGACTCACTGCTGTGCATCCCCATTGGTGCCAGTGCACTCTCTGGACTCACTGCACTGCATCCCCAGTGGTGCCAGTGCACTCTCTGGACTCACTGCACTGCATCCCCAGTGGTGCAAGTGCACTCTCTGGACTCACTGCAGTGCATCCCAAGTGGTGCCAATGCACTCTCTGGACTCACTGCAGTGCATCCCCAGTGGTGCCAGTACACTCACTGGACTTACTGCACTGCATCCCCAGTGGTGCCAGTGCAGTCTCTGCACTCACTGAAGTGCATCCCCAGTGGTGCCAGTGAACTCTCTGGACTCACTGCAGTGCGTCCCCAGTGGTGCCAGTGCACTCTCTGGACTCACTGCACTGCATCCCCAGTGGTGCCAGTGCACTCTCTGGACTCACTGCACTGCATCCCCAGTGGTGCCAGTGCACTTTCTGGACTCACTGCACTGCATCTCCAATGGTGCCAGTGCACTCTCTGGACTCACTGCACTGCATCCCCAGTGGAGCCAGTGCACTCTCTGGACTCACTGAAGTGCATCCCCATTGGTGCCAGTGCACTCTCTGGACTCACTGCACTGCATCCCCAGTGGTGCCAGTGCACTCTCTGGACTCACTGCACTGCATCCCCAGTGGTGCAAGTGCACTCTCTGGACTCACTGCAGTGCATCCCAAGTGGTGCCAATGCACTCTCTGGACTCACTGCAGTGCATTCTCAGTGGTGCCAGTACACTCACTGGACTCACTGCACTGCATCCCCAGTGCTGCCAGTGCAGTCTCTGCACTCACTGAAGTCCATCTCCAGTGGTGCCAGTGAACTCTTTGGACTCACTGCAGTGCATCCCCAGTGGTGCCAGTGCACTCTCTGGACTCACTGCACTGCATCCCCAGTGGTGCCAGTGCACTCTCTGGACTCACTGCACTGCATCCCCAGTGGTGCCAGTGCACTCTCTGGACTCACTGTACTGCATCCCCAGTGGTGCCAGTGCACTCTCTTGACTCACTGCACTGCATCCCCAGTGGTGCCAGTGCACTCACTGGATTCACTGCACTGCATCCCCAGTGGTGCTAGTGCACTCTCTGGACTCACTGCAGTGCATCCCCAGTGGTACCAGTGCACTCTCTGGACTCACTGAAGTGCATTCTCAGTGGTGCCAGTGCACTCTGTGGACTCACTGCAGTGCATCCCCAGTGGTGCCAATGCGCTCTCTGGACTCACTGCAGTGCATCCCCAGTGGTGCCAGTGCACTCTCTGGACTCACTGCACTGCATCCCCAGTGCTGCCAGTGCACTCTGTGGACTCACTGCACTGCATCCCCAGTGGTGCCAGTGCACTCTCTGGACTCACTGCACTGCATCCCCAGTGGTGCCAGTGCACTCTCTGGACTCACTGCACTGCATCCCCAGTGGTGACAGTGCACTCTCTGGACTCACTGCACTGCATCCCCAGTGGTACCAGTGCACACTGTGGACTCACTGCAGTGCATCCCCAGTGCTGCCAGTGCACTCTCTGGACTCACTGCACTGCATCCCCAGTGGTGCCAATGCACTCTCTGGACTCACTGCACTGCATCCCCAGTGGTGCCAGTGCACTCTCTGGACTCACTGCACTGCATCCCAAGTGGTGCCAGTGCACTCTCTGGACTCACTGCACTGCATCCCCAGTGGTGCCAGTGCACTCTCTGGACGCACTGCACTGCATCCCCAGTGGTGCCAGTGCACTCTCTGGACTCACTGCACTGCATCCCAAGTGGTGCCAGTGCACTCTCTGGAGTCACTGCACTGCATCCCCAGTGGTGCCAGTGCACTCTCTGGAGTCACTGCACTACATCCCCAGTGGTGCCAGTGCACTCACTGGACTCACAGCACTGCATCATCAGTGGTGCCAGTGCACTCTCTGGACTCACTGCAGTGCATCCCCAGTGGTGCCAGTGCACTCTCTGGACTCACTGCACTGCATCCCCAGTGGTGCCAGTGCACTCTCTGGACTCACTGCACTGCATCCCCAGTGGTGCAAGTGCACTCTCTGGACTCACTGCAGTGCATCCCAAGTGGTGCCAATGCACTCTCTGGACTCACTGCAGTGCATCCCCAGTGGTGCCAGTACACTCACTGGACTTACTGCACTGCATCCCCAGTGGTGCCAGTGCAGTCTCTGCACTCACTGAAGTGCATCCCCAGTGGTGCCAGTGAACTCTCTGGACTCACTGCAGTGCGTCCCCAGTGGTGCCAGTGCACTCTCTGGACTCACTGCACTGCATCCCCAGTGGTGCCAGTGCACTCTCTGGACTCACTGCACTGCATCCCCAGTGGTGCCAGTGCACTTTCTGGACTCACTGCACTGCATCTCCAATGGTGCCAGTGCACTCTCTGGACTCACTGCACTGCATCCCCAGTGGTGCCAGTGCACTCTCTGGACTCACTGCACTGCATCCCCAGTGGTGCAAGTGCACTCTCTGGACTCACTGCAGTGCATCCCAAGTGGTGCCAATGCACTCTCTGGACTCACTGCAGTGCATCCCCAGTGGTGCCAGTACACTCACTGGACTCACTGCACTGCATCCCCAGTGCTGCCAGTGCAGTCTCTGCACTCACTGAAGTGCATCCCCAGTGGTGCCAGTGAACTCTCTGGACTCACTGCAGTGCATCCCCACTGGTGCCAGTGCACTCTCTGGACTCACTGCACTGCATCCCCAGTGGTGCCAGTGCACTCTCTGGACTCACTGCACTGCATCCCCAGTGGTGCCAGTGCACTCTCTGGACTCACTGTACTGCATCCCCAGTGGTGCCAGTGCACTCTCTTGACTCACTGCACTGCATCCCCAGTGGTGCCAGTGCACTCACTGGATTCACTGCACTGCATCCCCAGTGGTGCTAGTGCACTCTCTGGACTCACTGCAGTGCATCCCCAGTGGTACCAGTGCACTCTCTGGACTCACTGAAGTGCATTCTCAGTGGTGCCAGTGCACTCTGTGGACTCACTGCAGTGCATCCCCAGTGGTGCCAATGCGCTCTCTGGACTCACTGCAGTGCATCCCCAGTGGTGCCAGTGCACTCTCTGGACTCACTGCACTGCATCCCCAGTGCTGCCAGTGCACTCTCTGGACTCACTGCACTGCATCCCCAGTGGTGCCAGTGCACTCTCTGGACTCACTGCACTGCATCCCCAGTGGTGCCAGTGCACTCTCTGGACTCACTGCACTGCATCCCCAGTGGTGCCAGTGCACTCTCTGGACTCACTGCACTGCATCCCCAGTGGTACCAGTGCACACTGTGGACTCACTGCAGTGCATCCCCAGTGCTGCCAGTGCACTCTCTGGACTCACTGCACTGCATCCCCAGTGGTGCCAATGCACTCTCTGGACTCACTGCACTGCATCCCCAGTGGTGCCAGTGCACTCTCTGGACTCACTGCACTGCATCCCAAGTGGTGCCAGTGCACTCTCTGGACTCACTGCACTGCATCCCCAGTGGTGCCAGTGCACTCTCTCGAGTCACTGCACTACATCCCCAGTGGTGCCAGTGCACTCACTGGACTCACTGTACTGCATCATCAGTGGTGCCAGTGCACTCTCTGGACTCACTGCAGTGCATCCCCAGTGGTGCCAGTGCACTCTCTGGACTCACTGCACTGCATCCCCAGTGGTGCCAGTGCACTCTCTGGACTCACTGCACTGCATCCCCAGTGGTGCCAGTGCACTCTCTGGACTCACTGCACTGCATCCCAAGTGGTGCCAGTGCACTCTCTGGAGTCACTGCACTGCATCCCCAGTGGTGCCAGTGCACTCTCTCGAGTCACTGCACTACATCCCCAGTGGTGCCAGTGCACTCACTGGACTCACTGTACTGCATCATCAGTGGTGCCAGTGCACTCTCTGGACTCACTGCAGTGCATCCCCAGTGGTGCCAGTGCACTCTCTGGACTCACTGCACTGCATCCCCAGTGGTGCCAGTGCACTCTCTGGACTCACTGCACTGCATCCCCAGTGGTGCAAGTGCACTCTCTGGACTCACTGCAGTGCATCCCAAGTGGTGCCAATGCACTCTCTGGACTCACTGCAGTGCATCCCCAGTGGTGCCAGTACACTCACTGGACTCACTGCACTGCATCCCCAGTGGTGCCAGTGCAGTCTCTGCACTCACTGAAGTGCATCCCCAATGGTGCCAGTGAACTCTCTGGACTCACTGCAGTGCATCCCCAGTGGTGCCAGTGCACTCTCTGGACTCACTGCACTGCATCCCCAGTGGTGCCAGTGCACTCTCTGGACTCACTGCACTGCATCTCCAATGGTGCCAGTGCACTCTCTGGACTCACTGCACTGCATCCCCAGTGGTGCCAGTGCACTTTCTGGACTCACTGCACTGCATCTCCAATGGTGCCAGTGCACTCTCTGGACTCACTGCACTGCATCCCCAGTGGAGCCAGTGCACTCTCTGGACTCACTGAAGTGCATCCCCATTGGTGCCAGTGCACTCTCTGGACTCACTGCACTGCATCCCCAGTGGTGCCAGTGCACTCTCTGGACTCACTGCACTGCATCCCCAGTGGTGCAAGTGCACTCTCTGGACTCACTGCAGTGCATCCCAAGTGGTGCCAATGCACTCTCTGGACTCACTGCAGTGCATCCCCAGTGGTGCCAGTACACTCACTGGACTCACTGCACTGCATCCCCAGTGCTGCCAGTGCAGTCTCTGCACTCACTGAAGTGCATCTCCAGTGGTGCCAGTGAACTCTTTGGACTCACTGCAGTGCATCCCCAGTGGTGCCAGTGCACTCTCTGGACTCACTGCACTGCATCCCCAGTGGTGCCAGTGCACTCTCTGGACTCACTGCACTGCATCCCCAGTGGTGCCAGTGCACTCTCTGGACTCACTGTACTGCATCCCCAGTGGTGCCAGTGCACTCTCTTGACTCACTGCACTGCATCCCCAGTGGTGCCAGTGCACTCACTGGATTCACTGCACTGCATCCCCAGTGGTGCTAGTGCACTCTCTGGACTCACTGCACTGCATCCCCAGTGCTGCCAGTGCACTCTGTGGACTCACTGCACTGCATCCCCAGTGGTGCCAGTGCACTCTCTGGACTCACTGCACTGCATCCCCAGTGGTGCCAGTGCACTCTCTGGACTCACTGCACTGCATCCCCAGTGGTGACAGTGCACTCTCTGGACTCACTGCACTGCATCCCCAGTGGTACCAGTGCACACTGTGGACTCACTGCAGTGCATCCCCAGTGCTGCCAGTGCACTCTCTGGACTCACTGCACTGCATCCCCAGTGGTGCCAATGCACTCTCTGGACTCACTGCACTGCATCCCCAGTGGTGCCAGTGCACTCTCTGGACTCACTGCACTGCATCCCAAGTGGTGCCAGTGCACTCTCTGGACTCACTGCACTGCATCCCCAGTGGTGCCAGTGCACTCTCTGGACGCACTGCACTGCATCCCCAGTGGTGCCAGTGCACTCTCTGGACTCACTGCACTGCATCCCAAGTGGTGCCAGTGCACTCTCTGGAGTCACTGCACTGCATCCCCAGTGGTGCCAGTGCACTCTCTGGAGTCACTGCACTACATCCCCAGTGGTGCCAGTGCACTCACTGGACTCACTGTACTGCATCATCAGTGGTGCCAGTGCACTCTCTGGACTCACTGCAGTGCATCCCCAGTGGTGCCAGTGCACTCTCTGGACTCACTGCACTGCATCCCCAGTGGTGCAAGTGCACTCTCTGGACTCACTGCAGTGCATCCCAAGTGGTGCCAATGCACTCTCTGGACTCACTGCAGTGCATCCCCAGTGGTGCCAGTACACTCACTGTTCTCACTGCAGTGCATCCCCAGTGGTGCCAGTACACTCACTGGACTTACTGCACTGCATCCCCAGTGGTGCCAGTGCAGTCTCTGCACTCACTGAAGTGCATCCCCAGTGGTGCCAGTGAACTCTCTGGACTCACTGCAGTGCGTCCCCAGTGGTGCCAGTGCACTCTCTGGACTCACTGCACTGCATCCCCAGTGGTGCCAGTGCACTCTCTGGACTCACTGCACTGCATCCCCAGTGGTGCCAGTGCACTTTCTGGACTCACTGCACTGCATCTCCAATGGTGCCAGTGCACTCTCTGGACTCACTGCACTGCATCCCCAGTGGTGCCAGTGCACTCTCTGGACTCACTGCACTGCATCCCCAGTGGTGCAAGTGCACTCTCTGGACTCACTGCAGTGCATCCCAAGTGGTGCCAATGCACTCTCTGGACTCACTGCAGTGCATCCCCAGTGGTGCCAGTACACTCACTGGACTCACTGCACTGCATCCCCAGTGCTGCCAGTGCAGTCTCTGCACTCACTGAAGTGCATCCCCAGTGGTGCCAGTGAACTCTCTGGACTCACTGCAGTGCATCCCCAGTGGTGCCAGTGCACTCTCTGGACTCACTGCACTGCATCCCCAGTGGTGCCAGTGCACTCTCTGGACTCACTGCACTGCATCCCCAGTGGTGCCAGTGCACTCTCTGGACTCACTGTACTGCATCCCCAGTGGTGCCAGTGCACTCTCTTGACTCACTGCACTGCATCCCCAGTGGTGCCAGTGCACTCACTGGATTCACTGCACTGCATCCCCAGTGGTGCTAGTGCACTCTCTGGACTCACTGCAGTGCATCCCCAGTGGTACCAGTGCACTCTCTGGACTCACTGAAGTGCATTCTCAGTGGTGCCAGTGCACTCTGTGGACTCACTGCAGTGCATCCCCAGTGGTGCCAATGCGCTCTCTGGACTCACTGCAGTGCATCCCCAGTGGTGCCAGTGCACTCTCTGGACTCACTGCACTGCATCCCCAGTGCTGCCAGTGCACTCTCTGGACTCACTGCACTGCATCCCCAGTGGTGCCAGTGCACTCTCTGGACTCACTGCACTGCATCCCCAGTGGTGCCAGTGCACTCTCTGGACTCACTGCAGTGCATCCCCAGTGGTGCCAGTGCACTCTCTGGACTCACTGCACTGCATCCCCAGTGGTACCAGTGCACACTGTGGACTCACTGCAGTGCATCCCCAGTGCTGCCAGTGCACTCTCTGGACTCACTGCACTGCATCCCCAGTGGTGCCAATGCACTCTCTGGACTCACTGCACTGCATCCCCAGTGGTGCCAGTGCACTCTCTGGACTCACTGCACTGCATCCCAAGTGGTGCCAGTGCACTCTCTGGACTCACTGCACTGCATCCCCAGTGGTGCCAGTGCACTCTCTCGAGTCACTGCACTACATCCCCAGTGGTGCCAGTGCACTCACTGGACTCACTGTACTGCATCATCAGTGGTGCCAGTGCACTCTCTGGACTCACTGCAGTGCATCCCCAGTGGTGCCAGTGCACTCTCTGGACTCACTGCACTGCATCCCCAGTGGTGCCAGTGCACTCTCTGGACTCACTGCACTGCATCCCCAGTGGTGCCAGTGCACTCTCTGGACTCACTGCACTGCATCCCAAGTGGTGCCAGTGCACTCTCTGGAGTCACTGCACTGCATCCCCAGTGGTGCCAGTGCACTCTCTCGAGTCACTGCACTACATCCCCAGTGGTGCCAGTGCACTCACTGGACTCACTGTACTGCATCATCAGTGGTGCCAGTGCACTCTCTGGACTCACTGCAGTGCATCCCCAGTGGTGCCAGTGCACTCTCTGGACTCACTGCAGTGCATCCCCAGTGGTGCCAGTGCACTCTCTGGACTCACTGCACAGCATCCCCAGTGGTGCAAGTGCACTCTCTGGACTCACTGCAGTGCATCCCAAGTGGTGCCAATGCACTCTCTGGACTCACTGCAGTGCATCCCCAGTGGTGCCAGTACACTCACTGGACTCACTGCACTGCATCCCCAGTGGTGCCAGTGCAGTCTCTGCACTCACTGAAGTGCATCCCCAATGGTGCCAGTGAACTCTCTGGACTCACTGCAGTGCATCCCCAGTGGTGCCAGTGCACTCTCTGGACTCACTGCACTGCATCCCCAGTGGTGCCAGTGCACTCTCTGGACTCACTGCACTGCATCTCCAATGGTGCCAGTGCACTCTCTGGACTCACTGCACTGCATCCCCAGTGGAGCCAGTGCACTCTCTGGACTCACTGAAGTGCATCCCCATTGGTGCCAGTGCACTCTCTGGACTCACTGCACTGCATCCCCAGTGGTGCCAGTGCACTCTCTGGACTCACTGCAGTGCATCCCCAGTGGTGCAAGTGCACTCTCTGGACTCACTGCAGTGCATCCCAAGTGGTGCCAATGCACTCTCTGGACTCACTGTACTGCATCATCAGTGGTGCCAGTACACTCACTGGAATCACTGCACTGCATCCCCAGTGGTGCCAGTGCAGTCTCTGCACTCACTGAAGTGCATCTCCAGTGGTGCCAGTGAACTCTCTGGACTCACTGCAGTGCATCCCCAGTGGTGCCAGTGCACTCTCTGGACTCACTGCACTGCATCCCCAGTGGTGCCAGTGCACTCTCTGGACTCACTGCACTGCATCCCCAGTGGTGCCAGTGCACTCTCTGGACTCACTGCAGTGCATCTCCAATGGTGCCAGTGCACTCTCTGGACTCACTGCACTGCATCCCCAGTGGTGCCAATGAACTCTCTGGACTCACTGCTGTGCATCCCCAGTGGTGCCAGTGCACTCTCTGGACTCACTGCACTGCATCTCCAATGGTGCCAATGCACTCTCTGGACTCACTGTACTGCATCCCCAGTGGTGCCAGTGCACTCTCTTGACTCACTGCACTGCATCCCCAGTGGTGCCAGTGCACTCACTGGATTCACTGCACTGCATCCCCAGTGGTGCTAGTGCACTCTCTGGACTCACTGCAGTGCATCCCCAGTGGTACCAGTGCACTCTCTGGACTCACTGAAGTGCATTCTCAGTGGTGCCAGTGCACTCTGTGGACTCACTGCAGTGCATCCCCAGTGGTGCCAGTGCGCTCTCTGGACTCACTGCAGTGCATCCCCAGTGGTGCCAGTGCACTCTCTGGACTCACTGCAGTGCATCCCCAGTGCTGCCAGTGCACTCTCTGGACTCACTGCACTGCATCCCCAGTGGTGCCAGTGCACTCTCTGGACTCACTGCACTGCATCCCCAGTGGTGCCAGTGCACTCTCTGGACTCACTGCACTGCATCCCCAGTGGTGCCAGTGCACTCTCTGGACTCACTGCACTGCATCCCCAGTGGTGCCAGTGCACTGTCTGGACTCACTGCAGTGCATCCCCAGTGGTGCCAGTGCACTCTCTGGAGTCACTGCACTGCATCCCCAGTGGTGCCAGTGCACTCTCTCGAGTCACTGCACTACATCCCCAGTGGTGCCAGTGCACTCACTGGACTCACTGTACTGCATCATCAGTGGTGCCAGTGCACTCTCTGGACTCACTGCAGTGCATCCCCAGTGGTGCCAGTGCACTCTCTGGACTCACTGCACTGCATCCCCAGTGGTGCCAGTGCACTCACTGGACTCACTATACTGCATCACCAGTGGTGCCAGTGCACTCTCTGGACTCACTGCACTGCATCCCCAGTGTTGCCAGTGCATTCACTGGACTCACTGTACTGCATCTCCAGTGGTGCCAGTGCACTCTCTGGACTCACTGCACTGCATCCCCAGTGGTGCCAGTGCACTCTCTGGACTCACTGCAGTGCATCCCCACTGGTGCCAGTGCACTCACTGGATTCACTGCACTACATTCCCAGTGGTGCTAGTTCACTCTCTGGACTCACTGCAGTGCATCCCCAGTGGTGCCAGTGCACTCTTTGGACTCACTGAAGTGCATTCTCAGTGGTGCCAGTCCACTCTCTGGACTCACTGCACTGCATCCCCAGTGGTGCCAGTGCGCTCTCTGGCCTCACTGAAGTGCATTCTCAGTGGTGCCAGTGCACTCTCTGGACTCACTGCAGTGCATCCCCAGTGGTGCCAGTGCACTCTCTGGACTCACTGAAGTGCATTCTCAGTGGTGCCAGTGCACTCTCTGGACTCACTGCACTGCATCCCCAGTGGTGCCAGTACACTCACTGGACTGACTGCACTGCATCCCCAGTGGTGCTAGTGCAGTCTCTGCACTCACTGCACTGCATCGCCAGTGGTGCCAGAGCACTCTCTGGACTCACTGCAGTGCATCCCCAGTGGTGCCAGTGCACTCTCTGGACTCACGGTACTGCATCCCCAGTGGTGCCAGTGCACTCTGTGGACTCACTGCTGTGCATCCCCATTGGTGCCAGTGCACTCTCTGGACTCACTGCACTGCATCCCCAGTGGTGCCAGTGCACTCTCTGGACTCACTGCACTGCATCCCCAGTGGTGCAAGTGCACTCTCTGGACTCACTGCAGTGCATCCCAAGTGGTGCCAATGCACTCTCTGGACTCACTGCAGTGCATCCCCAGTGGTGCCAGTACACTCACTGGACTTACTGCACTGCATCCCCAGTGGTGCCAGTGCAGTCTCTGCACTCACTGAAGTGCATCCCCAGTGGTGCCAGTGAACTCTCTGGACTCACTGCTGTGCGTCCCCAGTGGTGCCAGTGCACTCTCTGGACTCACTGCACTGCATCCCCAGTGGTGCCAGTGCACTCTCTGGACTCACTGCACTGCATCCCCAGTGGTGCCAGTGCACTCTCTGGACTCACTGCACTGCATCTCCAATGGTGCCAGTGCACTCTCTGGACTCACTGCACTACATCCCCAGTGGAGCCAGTGCACTCTCTGGACTCACTGAAGTGCATCCCCATTGGTGCCAGTGCACTCTCTGGACTCACTGCACTGCATCCCCAGTGGTGCCAGTGCACTCTCTGGACTCACTGCACTGCATCCCCAGTGGTGCAAGTGCACTCTCTGGACTCACTGCAGTGCATCCCAAGTGGTGCCAATGCACTCTCTGGACTCACTGCAGTGCATCCCCAGTGGTGCCAGTACACTCACTGGACTCACTGCACTGCATCCCCAGTGCTGCCAGTGCAGTCTCTGCACTCACTGAAGTGCATCTCCAGTGGTGCCAGTGAACTCTCTGGACTCACTGCACTGCATCCCCAGTGCTGCCAGTGCACTCTCTGGACTCACTGCACTGCATCCCCAGTGGTGCCAGTGCACTCTCTGGACTCACTGCACTGCATCCCCAGTGGTGCCAGTGCACTCTCTGGACTCACTGCACTGCATCCCCAGTGGTGCCAGTGCACTCTCTGGACTCACTGCACTGCATCCCCAGTGGTGCCAGTGCACTCTCTGGACTCACTGCAGTGCATCCCCAGTGGTGCCAGTGCACTCTCTGGAGTCACTGCACTGCATCCCCAGTGGTGCCAGTGCACTCTCTCGAGTCACTGCACTACATCCCCAGTGGTGCCAGTGCACTCACTGGACTCACTGTACTGCATCATCAGTGGTGCCAGTGCACTCTCTGGACTCACTGCAGTGCATCCCCAGTGGTGCCAGTGCACTCTCTGGACTCACTGCACTGCATCCCCAGTGGTGCCAGTGCACTCACTGGACTCACTATACTGCATCACCAGTGGTGCCAGTGCACTCTCTGGACTCACTGCACTGCATCCCCAGTGTTGCCAGTGCATTCACTGGACTCACTGTACTGCATCTCCAGTGGTGCCAGTGCACTCTCTGGACTCACTGCAGTGCATCCCCAGTGGTGCCAGTGCACTCTCTGGACTCACTGCAGTGCATCCCCACTGGTGCCAGTGCACTCACTGGATTCACTGCACTACATTCCCAGTGGTGCTAGTTCACTCTCTGGACTCACTGCAGTGCATCCCCAGTGGTGCCAGTGCACTCTTTGGACTCACTGAAGTGCATTCTCAGTGGTGCCAGTCCACTCTCTGGACTCACTGCACTGCATCCCCAGTGGTGCCAGTGCGCTCTCTGGCCTCACTGAAGTGCATTCTCAGTGGTGCCAGTGCACTCTCTGGACTCACTGCAGTGCATCCCCAGTGGTGCCAGTGCACTCTCTGGACTCACTGAAGTGCATTCTCAGTGGTGCCAGTGCACTCTCTGGACTCACTGCAGTGCATCCCCAGTGGTGCCAGTACACTCACTGGACTGACTCCACTGCATCCCCAGTGGTGCTAGTGCAGTCTCTGCACTCACTGCACTGCATCGCCAGTGGTGCCAGAGCACTCTCTGGACTCACTGCAGTGCATCCCCAGTGGTGCCAGTGCACTCTCTGGACTCACGGTACTGCATCCACAGTGGTGCCAGTGCACTCTGTGGACTCACTGCTGAGCATCCCCATTGGTGCCAGTGCACTCTCTGGACTCACTGCACTGCATCCCCAGTGGTGCCAGTGCACTCTCTGGACTCACTGCACTGCATCCCCAGTGGTGCAAGTGCACTCTCTGGACTCACTGCAGTGCATCCCAAGTGGTGCCAATGCACTCTCTGGACTCACTGCAGTGCATCCCCAGTGGTGCCAGTACACTCACTGGACTTACTGCACTGCATCCCCAGTGGTGCCAGTGCAGTCTCTGCACTCACTGAAGTGCATCCCCAGTGGTGCCAGTGAACTCTCTGGACTCACTGCTGTGCGTCCCCAGTGGTGCCAGTGCACTCTCTGGACTCACTGCACTGCATCCCCAGTGGTGCCAGTGCACTCTCTGGACTCACTGCACTGCATCCCCAGTGGTGCCAGTGCACTCTCTGGACTCACTGCACTGCATCTCCAATGGTGCCAGTGCACTCTCTGGACTCACTGCACTGCATCCCCAGTGGAGCCAGTGCACTCTCTGGACTCACTGAAGTGCATCCCCATTGGTGCCAGTGCACTCTCTGGACTCACTGCACTGCATCCCCAGTGGTGCCAGTGCACTCTCTGGACTCACTGCACTGCATCCCCAGTGGTGCAAGTGCACTCTCTGGACTCACTGCAGTGCATCCCAAGTGGTGCCAATGCACTCTCTGGACTCACTGCAGTGCATCCCCATTGGTGCCAGTACACTCACTGGACTCACTGCACTGCATCCCCAGTGCTGCCAGTGCAGTCTCTGCACTCACTGAAGTGCATCTCCAGTGGTGCCAGTGAACTCTCTGGACTCACTGCAGTGCATCCCCAGTGGTGCCAGTGCACTCTCTGGACTCACTGCACTGCATCCCCAGTGGTGCCAGTGCACTCTCTGGACTCACTGCACTGCATCCCCAGTGGTGCCAGTGCACTCTCTGGACTCACTGCAGTGCATCTCCAATGGTGCCAGTGCACTCTCTTCACTCACTGCACTGCATCCCCAGTGGTGCCAATGCACTCTCTGGACTCACTGCTGTGCATCCCCAGTGGTGCCAGTGCACTCTCTGGACTCACTGCACTGCATCTCCAATGGTGCCAATGCACTCTCTGGACTCACTGTACTGCATCCCCAGTGGTGCCAGTGCACTCTCTTGACTCACTGCACTGCATCCCCAGTGGTGCCAGTGCACTCACTGGATTCACTGCACTGCATCCCCAGTGGTGCTAGTGCACTCTCTGGACTCACTGCAGTGCATCCCCAGTGGTACCAGTGCACTCTCTGGACTCACTGAAGTGCATTCTCAGTGGTGCCAGTGCACTCTGTGGACTCACTGCACTGCATCCCCAGTGGTGCCAGTGCGCTCTCTGGACTCACTGCAGTGCATCCCCAGTGGTGCCAGTGCACTCTCTGGACTCACTGCACTGCATCCCCAGTGCTGCCAGTGCACTCTCTGGACTCACTGCACTGCATCCCCAGTGGTGCCAGTGCACTCTCTGGACTCACTGCACTGCATCCCCAGTGGTGCCAGTGCACTCTCTGGACTCACTGCACTGCATCCCCAGTGGTGCCAGTGCACTCTCTGGACTCACTGCACTGCATCCCCAGTGGTACCAGTGCACTCTGTGGACTCACTGCACTGTATCCCCAGTGGTGCCAGAGCACTCTCTGGACTCACTGCACTGCATCCCCAGTGGTGCCAATGCACGCTCTGGACTCACTGCACTGCATCCCCAGTGGTGCCAGTGCACTCTCTGGACTCACTGCACTGCATCCCAAGTGGTGCCAGTGCACTCTCTGGAGTCACTGCACTGCATCCCCAGTGGTGCCAGTGCACTCTCTCGAGTCACTGCACTACATCCCCAGTGGTGCCAGTGCACTCACTGGACTCACTGTACTGCATCATCAGTGGTGCCAGTGCACTCTCTGGACTCACTGCAGTGCATCCCCAGTGGTGCCAGTGCACTCTCTGGACTCACTGCACTGCATCCCCAGTGGTGCCAGTGCACTCTCTGGACTCACTGCACTGCATCCCCAGTGGTGCCAGTGCACTCTCTGGACTCACTGCACTGCATCCCAAGTGGTGCCAGTGCACTCTCTGGAGTCACTGCACTGCATCCCCAGTGGTGCCAGTGCACTCTCTCGAGTCACTGCGCTACATCCCCAGTGGTGCCAGTGCACTCACTGGACTCACTGTACTGCATCATCAGTGGTGCCAGTGCACTCTCTGGACTCACTGCAGTGCATCCCCAGTGGTGCCAGTGCACTCTCTGGACTCACTGCACTGCATCCCCAGTGGTGCCAGTGCACTCTCTGGACTCACTGCACTGCATCCCCAGTGGTGCAAGTGCACTCTCTGGACTCACTGCAGTGCATCCAAGTGGTGCCAATGCACTCTCTGGACTCACTGCAGTGCATCCCCAGTGGTGCCAGTACACTCACTGGACTCACTGCACTGCATCCCCAGTGGTGCCAGTGCAGTCTCTGCACTCACTGAAGTGCATCCCCAGTGGTGCCAGTGAACTCTCTGGACTCACTGCAGTGCATCCCCAGTGGTGCCAGTGCACTCTCTGGACTCACTGCACTGCATCCCCAGTGGTGCCAGTGCACTCTCTGGACTCACTGCACTGCATCCCCAGTGGTGCCAGTGCACTCTCTGGACTCACTGCACTGCATCTCCAATGGTGCCAGTGCACTCTCTGGACTCACTGCACTGCATCCCCAGTGGAGCCAGTGCACTCTCTGG
This sequence comes from Anser brachyrhynchus, assembly GCF_964034855.1. Taxonomy (NCBI): domain Eukaryota; kingdom Metazoa; phylum Chordata; class Aves; order Anseriformes; family Anatidae; genus Anser; species Anser brachyrhynchus. The sequence goes on from NW_027663877.1 coordinate 21,965, forward strand.
ACTCACTGAAGTGCATCCCCATTGGTGCCAGTGCACTCTCTGGACTCACTGCACTGCATCCCCAGTGGTGCCAGTGCACTCTCTGGACTCACTGTACTGCATCCCCAGTGGTGCAAGTGCACTCTCTGGACTCACTGCAGTGCATCCCAAGTGGTGCCAGTGCACTCTCTGGACTCACTGCAGTGCATCCCCAGTGGTGCCAGTACACTCACTGGACTCACTGCACTGCATCTCCAGTGGTGCCAGTGCAGTCTCTGCACTCACTGAAGTGCATCTCCAGTGGTGCCAGTGAACTCTCTGGACTCACTGCAGTGCATCCCCAGTGGTGCCAGTGCACTCTCTGGACTCACTGCACTGCATCCCCAGTGGTGCCAGTGCACTCTCTGGACTCACTGCACTGCATCCCCAGTGGTGCCAGTGCACTCTCTGGACTCACTGCAGTGCATCTCCAATGGTGCCAGTGCACTCTCTGGACTCACTGCACTGCATCCCCAGTGGTGCCAATGCACTCTCTGGACTCACTGCTGTGCATCCCCAGTGGTGCCAGTGCACTCTCTGGACTCACTGCACTGCATCTCCAATGGTGCCAATGCACTCTCTGGACTCACTGTACTGCATCCCCAGTGGTGCCAGTGCACTCTCTTGACTCACTGCACTGCATCCCCAGTGGTGCCAGTGCACTCACTGGATTCACTGCACTGCATCCCCAGTGGTGCTAGTGCACTCTCTGGACTCACTGCAGTGCATCCCCAGTGGTACCAGTGCACTCTCTGGACTCACTGAAGTGCATTCTCAGTGGTGCCAGTGCACTCTGTGGACTCACTGCAGTGCATCCCCAGTGGTGCCAGTGCGCTCTCTGGACTCACTGCAGTGCATCCCCAGTGGTGCCAGTGCACTCTCTGGACTCACTGCACTGCATCCCCAGTGCTGCCAGTGCACTCTCTGGACTCACTGCACTGCATCGCCAGTGGTGCCAGAGCACTCTCTGGACTCACTGCAGTGCATCCCCAGTGGTGCCAGTGCACTCTCTGGACTCACGGTACTGCATCCACAGTGGTGCCAGTGCACTCTGTGGACTCACTGCTGAGCATCCCCATTGGTGCCAGTGCACTCTCTGGACTCACTGCACTGCATCCCCAGTGGTGCCAGTGCACTCTCTGGACTCACTGCACTGCATCCCCAGTGGTGCAAGTGCACTCTCTGGACTCACTGCAGTGCATCCCAAGTGGTGCCAATGCACTCTCTGGACTCACTGCAGTGCATCCCCAGTGGTGCCAGTACACTCACTGGACTTACTGCACTGCATCCCCAGTGGTGCCAGTGCAGTCTCTGCACTCACTGAAGTGCATCCCCAGTGGTGCCAGTGAACTCTCTGGACTCACTGCTGTGCGTCCCCAGTGGTGCCAGTGCACTCTCTGGACTCACTGCACTGCATCCCCAGTGGTGCCAGTGCACTCTCTGGACTCACTGCACTGCATCCCCAGTGGTGCCAGTGCACTCTCTGGACTCACTGCACTGCATCTCCAATGGTGCCAGTGCACTCTCTGGACTCACTGCACTGCATCCCCAGTGGAGCCAGTGCACTCTCTGGACTCACTGAAGTGCATCCCCATTGGTGCCAGTGCACTCTCTGGACTCACTGCACTGCATCCCCAGTGGTGCCAGTGCACTCTCTGGACTCACTGCACTGCATCCCCAGTGGTGCAAGTGCACTCTCTGGAATCACTGCAGTGCATCCCAAGTGGTGCCAATGCACTCTCTGGACTCACTGCAGTGCATCCCCATTGGTGCCAGTACACTCACTGGACTCACTGCACTGCATCCCCAGTGCTGCCAGTGCAGTCTCTGCACTCACTGAAGTGCATCTCCAGTGGTGCCAGTGAACTCTCTGGACTCACTGCAGTGCATCCCCAGTGGTGCCAGTGCACTCTCTGGACTCACTGCACTGCATCCCCAGTGGTGCCAGTGCACTCTCTGGACTCACTGCACTGCATCCCCAGTGGTGCCAGTGCACTCTCTGGACTCACTGCAGTGCATCTCCAATGGTGCCAGTGCACTCTCTTCACTCACTGCACTGCATCCCCAGTGGTGCCAATGCACTCTCTGGACTCACTGCTGTGCATCCCCAGTGGTGCCAGTGCACTCTCTGGACTCACTGCACTGCATCTCCAATGGTGCCAATGCACTCTCTGGACTCACTGTACTGCATCCCCAGTGGTGCCAGTGCACTCTCTTGACTCACTGCACTGCATCCCCAGTGGTGCCAGTGCACTCACTGGATTCACTGCACTGCATCCCCAGTGGTGCTAGTGCACTCTCTGGACTCACTGCAGTGCATCCCCAGTGGTACCAGTGCACTCTCTGGACTCACTGAAGTGCATTCTCAGTGGTGCCAGTGCACTCTGTGGACTCACTGCACTGCATCCCCAGTGGTGCCAGTGCGCTCTCTGGACTCACTGCAGTGCATCCCCAGTGGTGCCAGTGCACTCTCTGGACTCACTGCACTGCATCCCCAGTGCTGCCAGTGCACTCTCTGGACTCACTGCACTGCATCCCCAGTGGTGCCAGTGCACTCTCTGGACTCACTGCACTGCATCCCCAGTGGTGCCAGTGCACTCTCTGGACTCACTGCACTGCATCCCCAGTGGTGCCAGTGCACTCTCTGGACTCACTGCACTGCATCCCCAGTGGTACCAGTGCACTCTGTGGACTCACTGCACTGTATCCCCAGTGGTGCCAGAGCACTCTCTGGACTCACTGCACTGCATCCCCAGTGGTGCCAATGCACGCTCTGGACTCACTGCACTGCATCCCCAGTGGTGCCAGTGCACTCTCTGGACTCACTGCACTGCATCCCAAGTGGTGCCAGTGCACTCTCTGGAGTCACTGCACTGCATCCCCAGTGGTGCCAGTGCACTCTCTCGAGTCACTGCACTACATCCCCAGTGGTGCCAGTGCACTCACTGGACTCACTGTACTGCATCATCAGTGGTGCCAGTGCACTCTCTGGACTCACTGCAGTGCATCCCCAGTGGTGCCAGTGCACTCTCTGGACTCACTGCACTGCATCCCCAGTGGTGCCAGTGCACTCTCTGGACTCACTGCACTGCATCCCCAGTGGTGCCAGTGCACTCTCTGGACTCACTGCACTGCATCCCAAGTGGTGCCAGTGCACTCTCTGGAGTCACTGCACTGCATCCCCAGTGGTGCCAGTGCACTCTCTCGAGTCACTGCGCTACATCCCCAGTGGTGCCAGTGCACTCACTGGACTCACTGTACTGCATCATCAGTGGTGCCAGTGCACTCTCTGGACTCACTGCAGTGCATCCCCAGTGGTGCCAGTGCACTCTCTGGACTCACTGCACTGCATCCCCAGTGGTGCCAGTGCACTCTCTGGACTCACTGCACTGCATCCCCAGTGGTGCAAGTGCACTCTCTGGACTCACTGCAGTGCATCCAAGTGGTGCCAATGCACTCTCTGGACTCACTGCAGTGCATCCCCAGTGGTGCCAGTACACTCACTGGACTCACTGCACTGCATCCCCAGTGGTGCCAGTGCAGTCTCTGCACTCACTGAAGTGCATCCCCAGTGGTGCCAGTGAACTCTCTGGACTCACTGCAGTGCATCCCCAGTGGTGCCAGTGCACTCTCTGGACTCACTGCACTGCATCCCCAGTGGTGCCAGTGCACTCTCTGGACTCACTGCACTGCATCCCCAGTGGTGCCAGTGCACTCTCTGGACTCACTGCAGTGCATCTCCAATGGTGCCAGTGCACTCTCTGGACTCACTGCACTGCATCCCCAGTGGTGCCAATGCACTCTCTGGACTCACTGCTGTGCATCCCCAGTGGTGCCAGTGCACTCTCTGGACTCACTGCACTGCATCTCCAATGGTGCCAATGCACTCTCTGGACTCACTGTACTGCATCCCCAGTGGTGCCAGTGCACTCTCTTGACTCACTGCACTGCATCCCCAGTGGTGCCAGTGCACTCACTGGATTCACTGCACTGCATCCCCAGTGGTGCTAGTGCACTCTCTGGACTCACTGCAGTGCATCCCCAGTGGTACCAGTGCACTCTCTGGACTCACTGAAGTGCATTCTCAGTGGTGCCAGTGCACTCTGTGGACTCACTGCAGTGCATCCCCAGTGGTGCCAGTGCGCTCTCTGGACTCACTGCAGTGCATCCCCAGTGGTGCCAGTGCACTCTCTGGACTCACTGCACTGCATCCCCAGTGCTGCCAGTGCACTCTCTGGACTCACTGCACTGCATCCCCAGTGGTGCCAGTGCACTCTCTGGACTCACTGCACTGCATCCCCAGTGGTGCCAGTGCACTCTCTGGACTCACTGCACTGCATCCCCAGTGGTGCCAGTGCACTCTCTGGACTCACTGCACTGCATCCCCAGTGGTACCAGTGCACTCTGTGGACTCACTGCAGTGCATCCCCAGTGCTGCCAGTGCACTCTCTGGACTCACTGCACTGCATCCCCAGTGGTGCCAATGCACTCTCTGGACTCACTGCACTGCATCCCCAGTGGTGCCAGTGCACTCTCTGGACTCACTGCACTGCATCCCAAGTGGTGCCAGTGCACTCTCTGGAGTCACTGCACTGCATCCCCTGTGGTGCCAGTGCACTCTCTCGAGTCACTGCACTACATTCCCAGTGGTGCCAGTGCACTCACTGGACTCACTGTACTGCATCATCAGTGGTGCCAGTGCACTCTCTGGACTCACTGCAGTGCATCCCCAGTGGTGCCAGTGCACTCTCTGGACTCACTGCACTGCATCCCCAGTGGTGCCAGTGCGCTCTCTGGCCTCACTGAAGTGCATTCTCAGTGGTGCCAGTGCACTCTCTGGACTCACTGCAGTGCATCCCCAGTGGTGCCAGTACGCTCTCTGGACTCACTGCACTGCATCCCCAGTGGTGCTAGTGCACTCTGTGGACTCACTGCAGTGCATCCCCAGTGGTGCCAGTGCACTCTCTGGACTCACTGAAAGGCATTCTCAGTGGTGCCAGTGCACTCTCTGGACTCACTGCAGTGAATCCCCAGTGGTGCCAGTGCACTCTCTGGACTCACTGTACTGCATCACCAGTGGTGCCAGTGCACTCTCTGGACTCACTGCACTGCATCCCCAGTGGTGCCAGTGCACTCTCTGGACTCACTGCACTGCATCCCCAGTGGTGCCAGTGCACTCTCTGGACTCACTGCACTGTAACCCCAGTGGTGCCAGAGCACTCTCTGGACTCACTGCACTGCATCCCCAGTGGTGCCTGTGCACTCTCTGGACTCACTGCACTGCATCCCCAGTGGTGCCACTGCACTCTCTGGACTCACTGCACTGCATCCACAGTGGTGCCAGTGCACTCCCTGCACTCACTGCACTGCATCCCCAGTGGTGCCAGTGCACTCACTGGACTCACTGCAGTGCATTCCCTCTGGTGCCAGTGCACTCTCTGGACTCACTGCACTGCATCCCCAGTGGTGCCAGTGCACTCTCTGGACTCACTGCAGTGCATCCCCAGTGGTGCCAGTGCACTCTCTGGACTCACTGCAGTGCATCCCCAGTGGTGCCAGTGCACTCTCTGGACTCACTGAAGTGCATCCCCCGTGGTGCCAGTGCGATCTCTGGACTCACTGCACTGCATTCCCAGTGGTGCCAGTGCACACTCTGGACTCACTGCACTGCATCCCCAGTGGTGCCAGTGCACTGTCTGGACTCACTGCAGTGCGTCCCCAGTTTTGCCTGTGCACTCTCTGGACTCACTGCACTGCATACCCAGTGGTGCCAGTGCACTCTCTGGACTAACTGCACTGCATCCCCATTGGAGCCAGTGCACTCTCTGGCCTCACTGCACTGCATCCCCAGTGGTGCCAGTGCACTCTGTGGACTCACTGCAGTGCATCCCCAGTGGAGCCCGTGCACTCTCTGGACTCACTGAAGTGCATCCCCAGTGGTGCCAGTGCACTCTCTGGACTCACTGCACTGCATCCCCAGTGGTGCCAGTGCACTCTGTGGACTCACTGCAGTGCATCAACAGTGGTGCCAGTGCACTCTCTGGACTCACTGAAGTGCATTCTCAGTGGTGCCAGTGCACTCTCTGGACTCACTGCAGTGCATCCCCAGTGGTGCCAGTACACTCACTGGACTGACTGCACTGCATCCCCAGTGGTGCTAGTGCACTCTCTGGACTCACTGCACTGCATCCCCAGTGGTGCCAATGCACTCTCTGGACTCACTGCTGTGCATCCCCAGTGGTGCCAGTGCACTCTCTGGACTCACAGTACTGCATCCCCAGTGGTGCCAGTGCACTCTGTGGACTCACTGCTTTGCATCCCCATTGGTGCCAGTGCATTCTCTGGACTCACTGCACTGCATCCCCAGTGGTGCCAGTGCACTCTCTGGACTCACTGCAGTGCATCCCCAGTGGTGCAAGAGCACTCTCTGGACTTACTGCAGTGCATCCCAAGTGGTGCCAATGCACTCTCTGGACTCACTGCAGTGCATCCCCAGTGGTGCCAGTACACTCTGTGGACTCACTGCACTGCATCCCCAGTGGTGCCAGTGCAGTCTCTGCACTCACTGAAGTGCATCCCCAGTGGTGCCAGTGAACTCTCTGGACTCACTGCAGTGCATCCCCAGTGGTGCCAGTGCACTCTCTGGACTCACTGCACTGCATCCCCAGTGGTGCCAGTGCACTCTCTGGACTCACTGCACTGCATCCCCAGTGGTGCCAGTGCACTCTCTGGACTCACTGCACTGCATGCCCAGTGGTGCCAGTGCACTCTCTGGACTCACTGCACTGCATCCCCAGTGGAGCCAGTGCACTCTGTGGACTCACTGAAGTGCATCCCCATTGGTGCCAGTGCACTCTCTGGACTCACTGCAGTGCATCCCCAGTGGTGCCAGCGCACTCTCTGGACTCACTGCACTGCATCCCCAGTGGTGCCAGTGCACTCTCTGGACTCACTGCAGTGCATCCCAAGTGGTGCCAATGCACTCTCTGGACTCACTGCAGTGCATCCCCAGTGGTGCCAGTGCACTCTCTGGACTCACTGCAGTGCATCCCAAGTGGTGCCAATGCACGCTCTGGACTCACTGCACTGCATCCCCAGTGGTGCCAGTGCAGTCTCTGGACTCACTGAAGTACATCTCCAGTGGTGCCAGTGAACTCTCTGGACTCACTGCAGTGCATCCCCAGTGGTGCCAGTGCACTCTCTGGACTCACTGCACTGCATCCCCACTGGTGCCAGTGCACTCTCTGGACTCACTGTACTGCATCACCAGTGGTGCCAGTGCACTCTCTGGACTCACTGCACTGCATCCCCAGTGGTGCCAGTGCACTCTGTGGACTCACTGCAGTGCATCCCCATTGGTGCCAGTGCACTCTCTGGACTCACTGCACTGCATCCCCAGTGGTGCAAGTGCACTCTCTGGACTCACTGCAGTGCATCCCAAGTGGTGCCAATGCACTCTCTGGACTCACTGCAGTGCATCCCCAGTGGTGCCAGTACACTCTCTGGACTCACTGCACTGCATCCCCAGTGGTGCCAGTGCAGTCTCTGCACTCACTGAAGTGCATCTCCAGTGGTGCCAGTGAACTCTCTGGACTCACTGCAGTGCATACCCAGTGGTGCCAGTGCACTCTCTGGACTCACTGCACTGCATCCCCAGTGGTGCCAGTGCACTCTCTGGACTCACTGCACTGCATCTCCAATGGTGCCAGTGCACTCTCTGGACTCACTGCACTGCATCCCCAGTGGTGTCAGTGCACTCTCTGGACTCACTGCACTGCATCCCCAGGGGTGCAAGTGCACTCTCTGGACTCACTGCAGTGCAGCCCAAGTGGTGCCAATGCACTCTCTGGACTCACTGCAGTGCATCCCCAGTGGTGCCAGTACACTCTCTGGACTCACTGCACTGCATCCCCAGTGGTGCCAGTGCACTCTCTGGACTCACTGCAGTGCATCCCCAGTGTTGCCAGTACACTCTCTGGACTCACTGCACTGCATCCCCAGTGGTGCCAGTGCAGTCTCTGCACTCACTGAAGTGCATCTCCAGTGGTGCCAGTGAACTCTCTGGACTCACTGCAGTGCATCCCCAGTGTTGCCAGTACACTCTCTGGACTCACTGCACTGCATCCCCAGTGGTGCCAGTGCAGTCTCTGCACTCACTGAAGTGCATCTCCAGTGGTGCCAGTGAACTCTCTGGACTCACTGCAGTGCATCCCCAGTGGTGCCAGTGCACTCTCTGGACTCACTGCACTGCATCCCCAGTGGTGCCAGTGCACTCTCTGGACTCACTGCACTGCACCCCCAGTGGTGCCAGTGCACTCTCTGGACTCACTGCACTGCATCTCCAATGGTGCCAGTGCACTCTCTGGACTCACTGCACTGCATCCCAAGTGGTGCCAATGCACTCTCTGGACACACTGAAGTGCATCCCCAGTGGTGCCAGTGCACTCTCTGGACTCACTGCACTACTCCAGCCGCGGCAGTCGCTCCAGCCGCGGTAGCCCTCCAGCCTCGGCAGCCGCGGCAGCCGCGGCAGCCGCTCCGTCCGCGGCATACGCGGCAGACTGTCCAACCGCGGCAGCCGCTCCAGCCGCGGAAGCCGCGGCAGCCGCTCCAAACACGGCAGGCGCTCCAACCGCGGCAACCGCTCCAGCCGTGGCAGCCGCTCCACTCGGTAGCGGCTGGAGCGGCTGCCCCGGCTGGAGCTCCTGCCGCGTTTGGAGCGGTTACCGCGGCTGGGGCGGCTGCCGCGGCTGGAGCGGCTGCCGCGGCTGGAGGGGCTAACGCGGCTGGAGAGGCTGACGCGGTTGGAGCGTCTAGAGCGTCTGCCTCGGCTGGAGGGGCTACCGCGGCTGGAGCGGCTGACGCGGCTGGAGCGGAAAACGAGGCTGGAGCGCCACTCTCTGGACTCACTGCACTGCATCACCTGTGGTGCCAGTGCACTCTCTGGACTCACTGCAGTGCATCCCCAGTGGTGCCAGTGCACTCTCTGGACTCACTGCACTGCATCCCCTGTGGTGCCAGTACACTCTCTGGACTCACTGCACTGCATCCCCAGTGGCGCTAGTGCACTCTCTGGACTCACTGCAGTGCATCCCCAGTGGTGCCAGTGCACTCTCTGGACACACTGAAGTGCATTTTCAGTGGTGCCAGTGCACTCTCTGGACTCACTGCACTACATCCCCAGTGGTGCCAGTGCACTCTCTGGACTCACTGCACTGAAGCTCCATTGGTGCCAGTGCACTCTCTGGACTCACTGCAGTGCATCCCCAGTGGTGCCAGTGCACTCTCTGGACTCACTGCACTGCATCCCCAGTGGTGCCATTGCACTCTGTGGACTCACTGCAGTGCATCCCCAGTGGTGCCAGTGCGCTCTCTGGACTCACTGCACTGCATCCCCCGTGGTGCAAGTGCACTCTCTGGACTCACTGGAGTGCATCACCTGTGGTGCCAGTGCACTCTCTGGACTCACTGCACTGCATCCCCAGTGCTGCCAGTGCACTCTCTGGACTCACTGCACTGCATCCCCAGTGGTGCCAGTGCACTCTCTGGACTCACTGAAGTGCATTCTCAGTGGAGCCTGTGCACTCTCTGGACTCACTGCACTGCATCCCCAGTGGTGCCAGTGCACTCTCTGGACTCACTGCACTGCATCCCCAGTGGTGCCAGTGCACTCTCTGGACTCACTGCAGTGCATCCCCAGTGGTGCCAGTGCACTCTCTGGGCTCACTGCAGGGCATCCCCAGTGGTGCCAGTGCACTCTCTGGACTCACTGCACTGCATCCCCAGTGGTGCCAGTGCTATCCCTGGACTCACTGTAGTGCATCCCCAGTGGTGCCAGTGCACTCTCTGGACTCACTGCAGGGCATCCCCAGTGGTGCCAGTGCACTCTCTGGACTCACTGCACTGCATCCCCAGTGGTGACAGTGAAGTCTTTGGACTCACTGCACTCCATCCCCACTGGTGCCTTTGCACTCCCTGGACTCACTGCACTGCTCCAGCCGCGGCAGCCGCTCCAGCCGCGGTAGCCCTCCAGCCGTGGCAGCCGCTCCACTCGGTAGCGGCTGGAGCGGCTGCCGCGGCTGGAGCGGCTGGAGCGGCTGCCGCGACTGGAGCGGCTGCCGCGGTTGGAGCGGCTGCCGCGGCTGGAGCGGCTGGAGCGGATGCCGCGGCTGGAGCGGCTGGAGCGGCTGCCGCGGCTGGAGCGGCTGGCGCGGCTGGAGGAGCTACCGCGGCTGGAGCGGTTAACGCGGCTGGAGCGGATGCCGAGGCTGGAGCGGATGCCGCGGCTGGTGCGCCTGGAGAGGCTGCCGCGGCTGGAGCAGTGCAGTGAGTCCAGAGAGTGCACTGGCACCATTGGGGATGCAGTGCAGTGAGTCCAGAGAGTGCACTGGCAGGACTGGGGATGCAGTGCAGTGAGTCCAGAGAGTGCACTGGCACCACTGAGGATGCAATGCAGTGAGTCCAGAGAGTGCACTGGCACCACTGGGCATGCAGTGCTGTGAGTCCAGAGAGTGCACTGGCACCAGTGGGGATGCACTTCAGTCAGTCCAGTGAGTGTACTGGCACCACTGGGGATGCACTGCAGTGAGTCAAGAGAGTGCACTGGCAGGACTGGGGATGCAGTGCAGTGAGTCCAGAGAGTGCACTGGCACCACTGGGGATGCCCTGCAGTGAGTCCTGAGAGCGCACTGGCACCACTGGGGATGCAGTGCAGTGAGTCCAGAGAGCGCACTGGCACCAGTGGGAATGCGGTGCAGTGAGTCCAGAGAGTGCAATGGCACCACTGGGGATGCACTGCAGTGAGTCCAGAGAGTGCACTAGCACCACTGGGGATGCAGAGCAGTGAGTCCAGAGAGTGCACTGGCACCACTGAGAATGCATTTCAGTGAGTCCAGAGAGTGCCGTTCCAGCCTCGGCATCCGCTCCAGCCGAGTCAACCCCGCGGTAGCCCCTCCAGCCGCGGCAGACGCTCCAGCCGCGGCAGCCGCTCCAGCCGCTCCAGCCGCGGCAGCCGCTCCAGCCCCTCCAGCCGCGCCAGCCTCTCCATCCGCGGCAGCCGCTCCAGCCGCGGCAGCCGCTCCAGCCGCTCCAGCCGCGGCAGCCGCTCCAGCCGCTACCGAGTGGAGCGGCTGCCACGGCTGGAGGGCTACCGCGGCTGGAGCGGCTGCCGCGGCTGGAGCAGTGCAGTGAGTCCAGGGAGTGCAAAGGCACCAGTGGGGATGGAGTGCAGTGAGTCCAAAGACTTCAATGTCACCACTGGGAATGCACTTCAGTCAGTCCAGTGAGTGTACTGGCACCACTGGGGATGCACAGCAGTGAGTCCAGAGAGTGCATTGGCACCACTGGGGATGCAGTGCAGTGAGTCCAGAGAGTGCACTGGCACCATTGGAGATGCAGTGCAGTGAGTCCAGAGAGTGCACTGGCACCACTGGGGATGCAGTGCAGTGAGTCCAGAGAGTGCACTGGCACCAGTGGGGATGCAGTGCAGAGTGTCCAGAGAGTGCACTGGCACCACTGGGATGCACTGCAGTGAGTCCAGAGAGTGCTCTGGCACCACTGGAGATGCACTTCAGTGAGTGCAGAGACTGCACTGGCACCACTGGGGATGCAGTGCAGTGAGTCCAGTGAGTGTACTGGCACCACTGGGGATGCACTGCAGTGAGTCCAGAGAGTGCATTGGCACCACTTGGGATGCACTGCAGTGAGTCCAGAGAGTGCACTGACACCACTGGGGATGCAGTGCAGTGAGTCCACAGAGTGCACTGACACCAGTGGGAATGCGGTGCAGTGAGTCCAGAGAGTGCACTGGCACCACTGGGGATGCACTGCAGTGAGTCCAGAGTGCACTAGCACCACTGGGGATGCAGAGCAGTGAGTCCAGAGAGTGCACTGGCACCACTGAGAATGCATTTCAGTGAGTCCAGAGAGTGCCGTTCCAGCCTCGGTATCCGCTCCAGCCGAGTCAACCCCGCGGTAGGCCCTCCAGCCGCGGCAGACGCTCCAGCCGCGGCAGCCGCTCCAGCCGCTCCAGCCGCGGCAGCCGCTCCAGCCCCTCCAGCCTCGCCAGCCTCTCCATCCGCGGCAGCCGCTCCAGCCGCGGCAGCCGCTCCAGCCGCTCCAACCGCGGCAGCCGCTCCAGCCGCTACCGAGTGGAGCGGCTGCCACGGCTGGAGGGCTACCGCGGCTGGAGCGGCTGCCGCGGCTGGAGCAGTGCAGTGAGTCCAGGGAGTGCAAAGGCACCAGTGGGGATGGAGTGCAGTGAGTCCAAAGACTTCACTGTCACCACTGGGAATGCAGTGCAGTGAGTCCAGGGAGTGCACTTGCACCACTGGGGATGCAGTGCAGTGACTCCAGTGAGTGCACTGACACCACTGGGGATGCACTTCAGTCAGTCCAGTGAGTGTACTGGCACCACTGGGGATGCACTGCAGTGAGTCAAGAGAGTGCACTGGCAGGACTGGGGATGCAGTGCAGTGAGTCCAGAGAGTGCACTGGCACCACTGGGGATGCCCTGCAGTGAGTCCTGAGAGCGCACTGGCACCACTGGGGATGCAGTGCAGTGAGTCCAGAGAGCGCACTGGCACCAGTGGGAATGCGGTGCAGTGAGTCCAGAGAGTGCAATGGCACCACTGGGGATGCACTGCAGTGAGTCCAGAGAGTGCACTAGCACCACTGGGGATGCAGAGCAGTGAGTCCAGAGAGTGCACTGGCACCACTGAGAATGCATTTCAGTGAGTCCAGAGAGTGCCGTTCCAGCCTCGGCATCCGCTCCAGCCGAGTCAACCCCGCGGTAGCCCCTCCAGCCGCGGCAGACGCTCCAGCCGCGGCAGCCGCTCCAGCCGCTCCAGCCGCGGCAGCCGCTCCAGCCCCTCCAGCCGCGCCAGCCTCTCCATCCGCGGCAGCCGCTCCAGCCGCGGCAGCCGCTCCAGCCGCTCCAACCGCGGCAGCCGCTCCAGCCGCGGCAGCCGCTCCAGCCGCTCCAGCCGCGGCAGCCGCTCCAGCCGCTACCGAGTGGAGCGGCTGCCACGGCTGGAGGGCTACCGCGGCTGGAGCGGCTGCCGCGGCTGGAGCAGTGCAGTGAGTCCAGGGAGTGCAAAGGCACCAGTGGGGATGGAGTGCAGTGAGTCCAAAGACTTCAATGTCACCACTGGGAATGCACTTCAGTCAGTCCAGTGAGTGTACTGGCACCACTGGGGATGCACAGCAGTGAGTCCAGAGAGTGCATTGGCACCACTGGGGATGCAGTGCAGTGAGTCCAGAGAGTGCACTGGCACCATTGGAGATGCAGTGCAGTGAGTCCAGAGAGTGCACTGGCACCACTGGGGATGCAGTGCAGTGAGTCCAGAGAGTGCACTGGCACCAGTGGGGATGCAGTGCAGAGTGTCCAGAGAGTGCACTGGCACCACTGGGATGCACTGCAGTGAGTCCAGAGAGTGCTCTGGCACCACTGGAGATGCACTTCAGTGAGTGCAGAGACTGCACTGGCACCACTGGGGATGCAGTGCAGTGAGTCCAGAGAGTGCATTGGCACCACTTGGGATGCACTGCAGTGAGTCCAGAGAGTGCACTGACACCACTGGGGATGCAGTGCAGTGAGTCCAGAGAGTGCACTGGCACCACTGGGGATGCAGTGCAGTGAGTCCAGAGAGTGCACTGGCTCCACTGAGAATGCACTTCAGTGAGTCCAGAGAGTGCACTGGCACCACTGTGGATGCAGTGCCGTGAGTCCAGCGAATGCACTGGCACCACTGGGGATACGGTGCCGGGAGTCCAGAGAGTGCACTGACACCACTGGGGATGCAGTGCAGTGAGTCCACAGAGTGCACTGACACCAGTGGGAATGCGGTGCAGTGAGTCCAGAGAGTGCACTGGCACCACTGGGGATGCACTGCAGTGAGTCCAGAGTGCACTAGCACCACTGGGGATGCAGAGCAGTGAGTCCAGAGAGTGCACTGGCACCACTGAGAATGCATTTCAGTGAGTCCAGAGAGTGCCGTTCCAGCCTCGGTATCCGCTCCAGCCGAGTCAACCCCGCGGTAGGCCCTCCAGCCGCGGCAGACGCTCCAGCCGCGGCAGCCGCTCCAGCCGCTCCAGCCGCGGCAGCCGCTCCAGCCCCTCCAGCCTCGCCAGCCTCTCCATCCGCGGCAGCCGCTCCAGCCGCGGCAGCCGCTCCAGCCGCTCCAACCGCGGCAGCCGCTCCAGCCGCTACCGAGTGGAGCGGCTGCCACGGCTGGAGGGCTACCGCGGCTGGAGCGGCTGCCGCGGCTGGAGCAGTGCAGTGAGTCCAGGGAGTGCAAAGGCACCAGTGGGGATGGAGTGCAGTGAGTCCAAAGACTTCACTGTCACCACTGGGAATGCAGTGCAGTGAGTCCAGGGAGTGCACTTGCACCACTGGGGATGCAGTGCAGTGACTCCAGTGAGTGCACTGACACCACTGGGGATGCACTTCAGTCAGTCCAGTGAGTGTACTGGCACCACTGGGGATGCACTGCAGTGAGTCAAGAGAGTGCACTGGCAGGACTGGGGATGCAGTGCAGTGAGTCCAGAGAGTGCACTGGCACCACTGGGGATGCCCTGCAGTGAGTCCTGAGAGCGCACTGGCACCACTGGGGATGCAGTGCAGTGAGTCCAGAGAGCGCACTGGCACCAGTGGGAATGCGGTGCAGTGAGTCCAGAGAGTGCAATGGCACCACTGGGGATGCACTGCAGTGAGTCCAGAGAGTGCACTAGCACCACTGGGGATGCAGAGCAGTGAGTCCAGAGAGTGCACTGGCACCACTGAGAATGCATTTCAGTGAGTCCAGAGAGTGCCGTTCCAGCCTCGGCATCCGCTCCAGCCGAGTCAACCCCGCGGTAGCCCCTCCAGCCGCGGCAGACGCTCCAGCCGCGGCAGCCGCTCCAGCCGCTCCAGCCGCGGCAGCCGCTCCAGCCCCTCCAGCCGCGCCAGCCTCTCCATCCGCGGCAGCCGCTCCAGCCGCGGCAGCCGCTCCAGCCGCGGCAGCCGCTCCAGCCGCTACCGAGTGGAGCGGCTGCCACGGCTGGAGGGCTACCGCGGCTGGAGCGGCTGCCGCGGCTGGAGCAGTGCAGTGAGTCCAGGGAGTGCAAAGGCACCAGTGGGGATGGAGTGCAGTGAGTCCAAAGACTTCAATGTCACCACTGGGAATGCACTTCAGTCAGTCCAGTGAGTGTACTGGCACCACTGGGGATGCACAGCAGTGAGTCCAGAGAGTGCATTGGCACCACTGGGGATGCAGTGCAGTGAGTCCAGAGAGTGCACTGGCACCATTGGAGATGCAGTGCAGTGAGTCCAGAGAGTGCACTGGCACCACTGGGGATGCAGTGCAGTGAGTCCAGAGAGTGCACTGGCACCAGTGGGGATGCAGTGCAGAGTGTCCAGAGAGTGCACTGGCACCACAGGTGATGCACTGCAGTGAGTCCAGAGAGTGCTCTGGCACCACTGGAGATGCACTTCAGTGAGTGCAGAGACTGCACTGGCACCACTGGGGATGCAGTGCAGTGAGTCCAGTGAGTGTACTGGCACCACTGGGGATGCACTGCAGTGAGTCCAGAGAGTGCATTGGCACCACTTGGGATGCACTGCAGTGAGTCCAGAGAGTGCACTGGCACCACTGGGGATGCAGTGCAGTGAGTCCAGAGAGTGCACTGGCTCCACTGAGAATGCACTTCAGTGAGTCCAGAGAGTGCACTGGCACCACTGTGGATGCAGTGCCGTGAGTCCAGCGAATGCACTGGCACCACTGGGGATACGGTGCCGGGAGTCCAGAGAGTGCACTGACACCACTGGGGATGCAGTGCAGTGAGTCCACAGAGTGCACTGACACCAGTGGGAATGCGGTGCAGTGAGTCCAGAGAGTGCACTGGCACCACTGGGGATGCACTGCAGTGAGTCCAGAGTGCACTAGCACCACTGGGGATGCAGAGCAGTGAGTCCAGAGAGTGCACTGGCACCACTGAGAATGCATTTCAGTGAGTCCAGAGAGTGCCGTTCCAGCCTCGGTATCCGCTCCAGCCGAGTCAACCCCGCGGTAGGCCCTCCAGCCGCGGCAGACGCTCCAGCCGCGGCAGCCGCTCCAGCCGCTCCAGCCGCGGCAGCCGCTCCAGCCCCTCCAGCCTCGCCAGCCTCTCCATCCGCGGCAGCCGCTCCAGCCGCGGCAGCCGCTCAAGCCGCTCCAACCGCGGCAGCCGCTCCAGCCGCTACCGAGTGGAGCGGCTGCCACGGCTGGAGGGCTACCGCGGCTGGAGCGGCTGCCGCGGCTGGAGCAGTGCAGTGAGTCCAGGGAGTGCAAAGGCACCAGTGGGGATGGAGTGCAGTGAGTCCAAAGACTTCACTGTCACCACTGGGAATGCAGTGCAGTGAGTCCAGGGAGTGCACTTGCACCACTGGGGATGCAGTGCAGTGACTCCAGTGAGTGCACTGACACCACTGGGGATGCACTTCAGTCAGTCCAGTGAGTGTACTGGCACCACTGGGGATGCACTGCAGTGAGTCAAGAGAGTGCACTGGCAGGACTGGGGATGCAGTGCAGTGAGTCCAGAGAGTGCACTGGCACCACTGGGGATGCCCTGCAGTGAGTCCTGAGAGCGCACTGGCACCACTGGGGATGCAGTGCAGTGAGTCCAGAGAGCGCACTGGCACCAGTGGGAATGCGGTGCAGTGAGTCCAGAGAGTGCAATGGCACAACTGCGGATGCACTGCAGTGAGTCCAGAGAGTGCACTAGCACCACTGGGGATGCAGAGCAGTGAGTCCAGAGAGTGCACTGGCACCACTGAGAATGCATTTCAGTGAGTCCAGAGAGTGCCGTTCCAGCCTCGGCATCCGCTCCAGCCGAGTCAACCCCGCGGTAGCCCCTCCAGCCGCGGCAGACGCTCCAGCCGCGGCAGCCGCTCCAGCCGCTCCAGCCGCGGCAGGCGCTCCAGCCCCTCCAGCCGCGCCAGCCTCTCCATCCGCGGCAGCCGCTCCAGCCGCGGCAGCCGCTCCAGCCGCGGCAGCCGCTCCAGCCGCTACCGAGTGGAGCGGCTGCCACGGCTGGAGGGCTACCGCGGCTGGAGCGGCTGCCGCGGCTGGAGCAGTGCAGTGAGTCCAGGGAGTGCAAAGGCACCAGTGGGGATGGAGTGCAGTGAGTCCAAAGACTTCAATGTCACCACTGGGAATGCACTTCAGTCAGTCCAGTGAGTGTACTGGCACCACTGGGGATGCACAGCAGTGAGTCCAGAGAGTGCATTGGCACCACTGGGGATGCAGTGCAGTGAGTCCAGAGAGTGCACTGGCACCATTGGAGATGCAGTGCAGTGAGTCCAGAGAGTGCACTGGCACCACTGGGGATGCAGTGCAGTGAGTCCAGAGAGTGCACTGGCACCAGTGGGGATGCAGTGCAGAGTGTCCAGAGAGTGCACTGGCACCACTGGGATGCACTGCAGTGAGTCCAGAGAGTGCTCTGGCACCACTGGAGATGCACTTCAGTGAGTGCAGAGACTGCACTGGCACCACTGGGGATGCAGTGCAGTGAGTCCAGTGAGTGTACTGGCACCACTGGGGATGCACTGCAGTGAGTCCAGAGAGTGCATTGGCACCACTTGGGATGCACTGCAGTGAGTCCAGAGAGTGCACTGGCACCACTGGGGATGCAGTGCCGTGAGTCCAGCGAATGCACTGGCACCACTGGGGATACGGTGCCGGGAGTCCAGAGAGTGCACTGACACCACTGGGGATGCAGTGCAGTGAGTCCACAGAGTGCACTGACACCAGTGGGAATGCGGTGCAGTGAGTCCAGAGAGTGCACTGGCACCACTGGGGATGCACTGCAGTGAGTCCAGAGTGCACTAGCACCACTGGGGATGCAGAGCAGTGAGTCCAGAGAGTGCACTGGCACCACTGAGAATGCATTTCAGTGAGTCCAGAGAGTGCCGTTCCAGCCTCGGTATCCGCTCCAGCCGAGTCAACCCCGCGGTAGGCCCTCCAGCCGCGGCAGACGCTCCAGCCGCGGCAGCCGCTCCAGCCGCTCCAGCCGCGGCAGCCGCTCCAGCCCCTCCAGCCTCGCCAGCCTCTCCATCCGCGGCAGCCGCTCCAGCCGCGGCAGCCGCTCCAGCCGCTCCAACCGCGGCAGCCGCTCCAGCCGCTACCGAGTGGAGCGGCTGCCACGGCTGGAGGGCTACCGCGGCTGGAGCGGCTGCCGCGGCTGGAGCAGTGCAGTGAGTCCAGGGAGTGCAAAGGCACCAGTGGGGATGGAGTGCAGTGAGTCCAAAGACTTCACTGTCACCACTGGGAATGCAGTGCAGTGAGTCCAGGGAGTGCACTTGCACCACTGGGGATGCAGTGCAGTGACTCCAGTGAGTGCACTGACACCACTGGGGATGCACTTCAGTCAGTCCAGTGAGTGTACTGGCACCACTGGGGATGCACTGCAGTGAGTCAAGAGAGTGCACTGGCAGGACTGGGGATGCAGTGCAGTGAGTCCAGAGAGTGCACTGGCACCACTGGGGATGCCCTGCAGTGAGTCCTGAGAGCGCACTGGCACCACTGGGGATGCAGTGCAGTGAGTCCAGAGAGCGCACTGGCACCAGTGGGAATGCGGTGCAGTGAGTCCAGAGAGTGCAATGGCACCACTGGGGATGCACTGCAGTGAGTCCAGAGAGTGCACTAGCACCACTGGGGATGCAGAGCAGTGAGTCCAGAGAGTGCACTGGCACCACTGAGAATGCATTTCAGTGAGTCCAGAGAGTGCCGTTCCAGCCTCGGCATCCGCTCCAGCCGAGTCAACCCCGCGGTAGCCCCTCCAGCCGCGGCAGACGCTCCAGCCGCGGCAGCCGCTCCAGCCGCTCCAGCCGCGGCAGCCGCTCCAGCCCCTACAGCCGCGCCAGCCTCTCCATCCGCGGCAGCCGCTCCAGCCGCGGCAGCCGCTCCAGCCGCTCCAGCCGCGGCAGCCGCTCCAGCCGCTACCGAGTGGAGCGGCTGCCACGGCTGGAGGGCTACCGCGGCTGGAGCGGCTGCCGCGGCTGGAGCAGTGCAGTGAGTCCAGGGAGTGCAAAGGCACCAGTGGGGATGGAGTGCAGTGAGTCCAAAGACTTCAATGTCACCACTGGGAATGCACTTCAGTCAGTCCAGTGAGTGTACTGGCACCACTGGGGATGCACAGCAGTGAGTCCAGAGAGTGCATTGGCACCACTGGGGATGCAGTGCAGTGAGTCCAGAGAGTGCACTGGCACCATTGGAGATGCAGTGCAGTGAGTCCAGAGAGTGCACTGGCACCACTGGGGATGCAGTGCAGTGAGTCCAGAGAGTGCACTGGCACCAGTGGGGATGCAGTGCAGAGTGTCCAGAGAGTGCACTGGCACCACTGGGATGCACTGCAGTGAGTCCAGAGAGTGCTCTGGCACCACTGGAGATGCACTTCAGTGAGTGCAGAGACTGCACTGGCACCACTGGGGATGCAGTGCAGTGAGTCCAGTGAGTGTACTGGCACCACTGGGGATGCACTGCAGTGAGTCCAGAGAGTGCATTGGCACCACTTGGGATGCACTGCAGTGAGTCCAGAGAGTGCACTGGCACCACTGGGGATGCAGTGCAGTGAGTCCAGAGAGTGCACTGGCTCCACTGAGAATGCACTTCAGTGAGTCCAGAGAGTGCACTGGCACCACTGTGGATGCAGTGCCGTGAGTCCAGCGAATGCACTGGCACCACTGGGGATACGGTGCCGGGAGTCCAGAGAGTGCACTGACACCACTGGGGATGCAGTGCAGTGAGTCCACAGAGTGCACTGACACCAGTGGGAATGCGGTGCAGTGAGTCCAGAGAGTGCACTGGCACCACTGGGGATGCACTGCAGTGAGTCCAGAGTGCACTAGCACCACTGGGGATGCAGAGCAGTGAGTCCAGAGAGTGCACTGGCACCACTGAGAATGCATTTCAGTGAGTCCAGAGAGTGCCGTTCCAGCCTCGGTATCCGCTCCAGCCGAGTCAACCCCGCGGTAGGCCCTCCAGCCGCGGCAGACGCTCCAGCCGCGGCAGCCGCTCCAGCCGCTCCAGCCGCGGCAGCCGCTCCAGCCCCTCCAGCCTCGCCAGCCTCTCCATCCGCGGCAGCCGCTCCAGCCGCGGCAGCCGCTCCAGCCGCTCCAACCGCGGCAGCCGCTCCAGCCGCTACCGAGTGGAGCGGCTGCCACGGCTGGAGGGCTACCGCGGCTGGAGCGGCTGCCGCGGCTGGAGCAGTGCAGTGAGTCCAGGGAGTGCAAAGGCACCAGTGGGGATGGAGTGCAGTGAGTCCAAAGACTTCACTGTCACCACTGGGAATGCAGTGCAGTGAGTCCAGGGAGTGCACTTGCACCACTGGGGATGCAGTGCAGTGACTCCAGTGAGTGCACTGACACCACTGGGGATGCACTTCAGTCAGTCCAGTGAGTGTACTGGCACCACTGGGGATGCACTGCAGTGAGTCAAGAGAGTGCACTGGCAGGACTGGGGATGCAGTGCAGTGAGTCCAGAGAGTGCACTGGCACCACTGGGGATGCCCTGCAGTGAGTCCTGAGAGCGCACTGGCACCACTGGGGATGCAGTGCAGTGAGTCCAGAGAGCGCACTGGCACCAGTGGGAATGCGGTGCAGTGAGTCCAGAGAGTGCAATGGCACCACTGGGGATGCACTGCAGTGAGTCCAGAGAGTGCACTAGCACCACTGGGGATGCAGAGCAGTGAGTCCAGAGAGTGCACTGGCACCACTGAGAATGCATTTCAGTGAGTCCAGAGAGTGCCGTTCCAGCCTCGGCATCCGCTCCAGCCGAGTCAACCCCGCGGTAGCCCCTCCAGCCGCGGCAGACGCTCCAGCCGCGGCAGCCGCTCCAGCCGCTCCAGCCGCGGCAGCCGCTCCAGCCCCTCCAGCCGCGCCAGCCTCTCCATCCGCGGCAGCCGCTCCAGCCGCGGCAGCCGCTCCAGCCGCTCCAGCCGCGGCAGCCGCTCCAGCCGCTACCGAGTGGAGCGGCTGCCACGGCTGGAGGGCTACCGCGGCTGGAGCGGCTGCCGCGGCTGGAGCAGTGCAGTGAGTCCAGGGAGTGCAAAGGCACCAGTGGGGATGGAGTGCAGTGAGTCCAAAGACTTCAATGTCACCACTGGGAATGCACTTCAGTCAGTCCAGTGAGTGTACTGGCACCACTGGGGATGCACAGCAGTGAGTCCAGAGAGTGCATTGGCACCACTGGGGATGCAGTGCAGTGAGTCCAGAGAGTGCACTGGCACCATTGGAGATGCAGTGCAGTGAGTCCAGAGAGTGCACTGGCACCACTGGGGATGCAGTGCAGTGAGTCCAGAGAGTGCACTGGCACCAGTGGGGATGCAGTGCAGAGTGTCCAGAGAGTGCACTGGCACCACTGGGATGCACTGCAGTGAGTCCAGAGAGTGCTCTGGCACCACTGGAGATGCACTTCAGTGAGTGCAGAGACTGCACTGGCACCACTGGGGATGCAGTGCAGTGAGTCCAGTGAGTGTACTGGCACCACTGGGGATGCACTGCAGTGAGTCCAGAGAGTGCATTGGCACCACTTGGGATGCACTGCAGTGAGTCCAGAGAGTGCACTGGCACCACTGGGGATGCAGTGCAGTGAGTCCAGAGAGTGCACTGGCTCCACTGAGAATGCACTTCAGTGAGTCCAGAGAGTGCACTGGCACCACTGTGGATGCAGTGCCGTGAGTCCAGCGAATGCACTGGCACCACTGGGGATACGGTGCCGGGAGTCCAGAGAGTGCACTGACACCACTGGGGATGCAGTGCAGTGAGTCCACAGAGTGCACTGACACCAGTGGGAATGCGGTGCAGTGAGTCCAGAGAGTGCACTGGCACCACTGGGGATGCACTGCAGTGAGTCCAGAGTGCACTAGCACCACTGGGGATGCAGAGCAGTGAGTCCAGAGAGTGCACTGGCACCACTGAGAATGCATTTCAGTGAGTCCAGAGAGTGCCGTTCCAGCCTCGGTATCCGCTCCAGCCGAGTCAACCCCGCGGTAGGCCCTCCAGCCGCGGCAGACGCTCCAGCCGCGGCAGCCGCTCCAGCCGCTCCAGCCGCGGCAGCCGCTCCAGCCCCTCCAGCCTCGCCAGCCTCTCCATCCGCGGCAGCCGCTCCAGCCGCGGCAGCCGCTCCAGCCGCTCCAACCGCGGCAGCCGCTCCAGCCGCTACCGAGTGGAGCGGCTGCCACGGCTGGAGGGCTACCGCGGCTGGAGCGGCTGCCGCGGCTGGAGCAGTGCAGTGAGTCCAGGGAGTGCAAAGGCACCAGTGGGGATGGAGTGCAGTGAGTCCAAAGACTTCACTGTCACCACTGGGAATGCAGTGCAGTGAGTCCAGGGAGTGCACTTGCACCACTGGGGATGCAGTGCAGTGACTCCAGTGAGTGCACTGACACCACTGGGGATGCACTTCAGTCAGTCCAGTGAGTGTACTGGCACCACTGGGGATGCACTGCAGTGAGTCCAGAGAGTGCACTGGCACCACTGGGGATGCAGTGCAGTGAGTCCAGAGAGTGCACTGGCAGGACTGGGGATGCAGTGCAGTGAGTCCAGAGAGTGCACTGGCACCACTGGGGATGCCCTGCAGTGAGTCCTGAGAGCGCACTGGCACCACTGGGGATGCAGTGCAGTGAGTCCAGAGAGCGCACTGGCACCAGTGGGAATGCGGTGCAGTGAGTCCAGAGAGTGCAATGGCACCACTGGGGATGCACTGCAGTGAGTCCAGAGAGTGCACTAGCACCACTGGGGATGCAGAGCAGTGAGTCCAGAGAGTGCACTGGCACCACTGAGAATGCATTTCAGTGAGTCCAGAGAGTGCCGTTCCAGCCTCGGCATCCGCTCCAGCCGAGTCAACCCCGCGGTAGCCCCTCCAGCCGCGGCAGACGCTCCAGCCGCGGCAGCCGCTCCAGCCGCTCCAGCCGCGGCAGCCGCTCCAGCCCCTCCAGCCGCGCCAGCCTCTCCAGCCGCGGCAGCCGCTCCAGCCGCGGTAGCCCTCCAGCCGTGGCAGCCGCTCCACTCGGTAGCGGCTGGAGCGGCTGCCGCGGCTGGAGCGGCTGGAGCGGCTGCCGCGACTGGAGCGGCTGCCGCGGTTGGAGCGGCTGCCGCGGCTGGAGCGGCTGGAGCGGATGCCGCGGCTGGAGCGGCTGGAGCGGCTGCCGCGGCTGGAGCGGCTGGCGCGGCTGGAGGAGCTACCGCGGCTGGAGCGGTTAACGCGGCTGGAGCGGATGCCGAGGCTGGAGCGGATGCCGCGGCTGGTGCGCCTGGAGAGGCTGCCGCGGCTGGAGCAGTGCAGTGAGTCCAGAGAGTGCACTGGCACCATTGGGGATGCAGTGCAGTGAGTCCAGAGAGTGCACTGGCAGGACTGGGGATGCAGTGCAGTGAGTCCAGAGAGTGCACTGGCACCACTGAGGATGCAATGCAGTGAGTCCAGAGAGTGCACTGGCACCACTGGGCATGCAGTGCTGTGAGTCCAGAGAGTGCACTGGCACCACTGGGGATGCACTTCAGTCAGTCCAGTGAGTGTACTGGCACCACTGGGGATGCACTGCAGTGAGTCAAGAGAGTGCACTGGCAGGACTGGGGATGCAGTGCAGTGAGTCCAGAGAGTGCACTGGCACCACTGGGGATGCCCTGCAGTGAGTCCTGAGAGCGCACTGGCACCACTGGGGATGCAGTGCAGTGAGTCCAGAGAGAGCACTGGCACCAGTGGGAATGCGGTGCAGTGAGTCCAGAGAGTGCAATGGCACCACTGGGGATGCACTGCAGTGAGTCCAGAGAGTGCACTAGCACCACTGGGGATGCAGAGCAGTGAGTCCAGAGAGTGCACTGGCACCACTGAGAATGCATTTCAGTGAGTCCAGAGAGTGCCGTTCCAGCCTCGGCATCCGCTCCAGCCGAGTCAACCCCGCGGTAGCCCCTCCAGCCGCGGCAGACGCTCCAGCCGCGGCAGCCGCTCCAGCCGCTCCAGCCGCGGCAGCCGCTCCAGCCCCTCCAGCCGCGCCAGCCTCTCCATCCGCGGCAGCCGCTCCAGCCGCGGCAGCCGCTCCAGCCGCGGCAGCCGCTCCAGCCGCTACCGAGTGGAGCGGCTGCCACGGCTGGAGGGCTACCGCGGCTGGAGCGGCTGCCGCGGCTGGAGCAGTGCAGTGAGTCCAGGGAGTGCAAAGGCACCAGTGGGGATGGAGTGCAGTGAGTCCAAAGACTTCAATGTCACCACTGGGAATGCACTTCAGTCAGTCCAGTGAGTGTACTGGCACCACTGGGGATGCACAGCAGTGAGTCCAGAGAGTGCATTGGCACCACTGGGGATGCAGTGCAGTGAGTCCAGAGAGTGCACTGGCACCATTGGAGATGCAGTGCAGTGAGTCCAGAGAGTGCACTGGCACCACTGGGGATGCAGTGCAGTGAGTCCAGAGAGTGCACTGGCACCAGTGGGGATGCAGTGCAGAGTGTCCAGAGAGTGCACTGGCACCACAGGTGATGCACTGCAGTGAGTCCAGAGAGTGCTCTGGCACCACTGGAGATGCACTTCAGTGAGTGCAGAGACTGCACTGGCACCACTGGGGATGCAGTGCAGTGAGTCCAGTGAGTGTACTGGCACCACTGGGGATGCACTGCAGTGAGTCCAGAGAGTGCATTGGCACCACTTGGGATGCACTGCAGTGAGTCCAGAGAGTGCACTGGCACCACTGGGGATGCAGTGCAGTGAGTCCAGAGAGTGCACTGGCTCCACTGAGAATGCACTTCAGTGAGTCCAGAGAGTGCACTGGCACCACTGTGGATGCAGTGCCGTGAGTCCAGCGAATGCACTGGCACCACTGGGGATACGGTGCCGGGAGTCCAGAGAGTGCACTGACACCACTGGGGATGCAGTGCAGTGAGTCCACAGAGTGCACTGACACCACTGGGGATGCACTGCAGTGAGTCCAGAGTGCACTAGCACCACTGGGGATGCAGAGCAGTGAGTCCAGAGAGTGCACTGGCACCACTGAGAATGCATTTCAGTGAGTCCAGAGAGTGCCGTTCCAGCCTCGGTATCCGCTCCAGCCGAGTCAACCCCGCGGTAGGCCCTCCAGCCGCGGCAGACGCTCCAGCCGCGGCAGCCGCTCCAGCCGCTCCAGCCGCGGCAGCCGCTCCAGCCCCTCCAGCCTCGCCAGCCTCTCCATCCGCGGCAGCCGCTCCAGCCGCGGCAGCCGCTCCAGCCGCTCCAACCGCGGCAGCCGCTCCAGCCGCTACCGAGTGGAGCGGCTGCCACGGCTGGAGGGCTACCGCGGCTGGAGCGGCTGCCGCGGCTGGAGCAGTGCAGTGAGTCCAGGGAGTGCAAAGGCACCAGTGGGGATGGAGTGCAGTGAGTCCAAAGACTTCACTGTCACCACTGGGAATGCAGTGCAGTGAGTCCAGGGAGTGCACTTGCACCACTGGGGATGCAGTGCAGTGACTCCAGTGAGTGCACTGACACCACTGGGGATGCACTTCAGTCAGTCCAGTGAGTGTACTGGCACCACTGGGGATGCACTGCAGTGAGTCAAGAGAGTGCACTGGCAGGACTGGGGATGCAGTGCAGTGAGTCCAGAGAGTGCACTGGCACCACTGGGGATGCCCTGCAGTGAGTCCTGAGAGCGCACTGGCACCACTGGGGATGCAGTGCAGTGAGTCCAGAGAGCGCACTGGCACCAGTGGGAATGCGGTGCAGTGAGTCCAGAGAGTGCAATGGCACCACTGGGGATGCACTGCAGTGAGTCCAGAGAGTGCACTAGCACCACTGGGGATGCAGAGCAGTGAGTCCAGAGAGTGCACTGGCACCACTGAGAATGCATTTCAGTGAGTCCAGAGAGTGCCGTTCCAGCCTCGGCATCCGCTCCAGCCGAGTCAACCCCGCGGTAGCCCCTCCAGCCGCGGCAGACGCTCCAGCCGCGGCAGCCGCTCCAGCCGCTCCAGCCGCGGCAGCCGCTCCAGCCCCTCCAGCCGCGCCAGCCTCTCCAGCCGCGGCAGCCGCTCCAGCCGCGGTAGCCCTCCAGCCGTGGCAGCCGCTCCACTCGGTAGCGGCTGGAGCGGCTGCCGCGGCTGGAGCGGCTGGAGCGGCTGCCGCGACTGGAGCGGCTGCCGCGGTTGGAGCGGCTGCCGCGGCTGGAGCGGCTGGAGCGGATGCCGCGGCTGGAGCGGCTGGAGCGGCTGCCGCGGCTGGAGCGGCTGGCGCGGCTGGAGGAGCTACCGCGGCTGGAGCGGTTAACGCGGCTGGAGCGGATGCCGAGGCTGGAGCGGATGCCGCGGCTGGTGCGCCTGGAGAGGCTGCCGCGGCTGGAGCAGTGCAGTGAGTCCAGAGAGTGCACTGGCACCATTGGGGATGCAGTGCAGTGAGTCCAGAGAGTGCACTGGCAGGACTGGGGATGCAGTGCAGTGAGTCCAGAGAGTGCACTGGCACCACTGAGGATGCAATGCAGTGAGTCCAGAGAGTGCACTGGCACCACTGGGCATGCAGTGCTGTGAGTCCAGAGAGTGCACTGGCACCACTGGGGATGCACTTCAGTCAGTCCAGTGAGTGTACTGGCACCACTGGGGATGCACTGCAGTGAGTCAAGAGAGTGCACTGGCAGGACTGGGGATGCAGTGCAGTGAGTCCAGAGAGTGCACTGGCACCACTGGGGATGCCCTGCAGTGAGTCCTGAGAGCGCACTGGCACCACTGGGGATGCAGTGCAGTGAGTCCAGAGAGAGCACTGGCACCAGTGGGAATGCGGTGCAGTGAGTCCAGAGAGTGCAATGGCACCACTGGGGATGCACTGCAGTGAGTCCAGAGAGTGCACTAGCACCACTGGGGATGCAGAGCAGTGAGTCCAGAGAGTGCACTGGCACCACTGAGAATGCATTTCAGTGAGTCCAGAGAGTGCCGTTCCAGCCTCGGCATCCGCTCCAGCCGAGTCAACCCCGCGGTAGCCCCTCCAGCCGCGGCAGACGCTCCAGCCGCGGCAGCCGCTCCAGCCGCTCCAGCCGCGGCAGCCGCTCCAGCCCCTCCAGCCGCGCCAGCCTCTCCATCCGCGGCAGCCGCTCCAGCCGCGGCAGCCGCTCCAGCCGCGGCAGCCGCTCCAGCCGCTACCGAGTGGAGCGGCTGCCACGGCTGGAGGGCTACCGCGGCTGGAGCGGCTGCCGCGGCTGGAGCAGTGCAGTGAGTCCAGGGAGTGCAAAGGCACCAGTGGGGATGGAGTGCAGTGAGTCCAAAGACTTCAATGTCACCACTGGGAATGCACTTCAGTCAGTCCAGTGAGTGTACTGGCACCACTGGGGATGCACAGCAGTGAGTCCAGAGAGTGCATTGGCACCACTGGGGATGCAGTGCAGTGAGTCCAGAGAGTGCACTGGCACCATTGGAGATGCAGTGCAGTGAGTCCAGAGAGTGCACTGGCACCACTGGGGATGCAGTGCAGTGAGTCCAGAGAGTGCACTGGCACCAGTGGGGATGCAGTGCAGAGTGTCCAGAGAGTGCACTGGCACCACAGGTGATGCACTGCAGTGAGTCCAGAGAGTGCTCTGGCACCACTGGAGATGCACTTCAGTGAGTGCAGAGACTGCACTGGCACCACTGGGGATGCAGTGCAGTGAGTCCAGTGAGTGTACTGGCACCACTGGGGATGCACTGCAGTGAGTCCAGAGAGTGCATTGGCACCACTTGGGATGCACTGCAGTGAGTCCAGAGAGTGCACTGGCACCACTGGGGATGCAGTGCAGTGAGTCCAGAGAGTGCACTGGCTCCACTGAGAATGCACTTCAGTGAGTCCAGAGAGTGCACTGGCACCACTGGGGATACGGTGCCGGGAGTCCAGAGAGTGCACTGACACCACTGGGGATGCAGTGCAGTGAGTCCACAGAGTGCACTGACACCAGTGGGAATGCGGTGCAGTGAGTCCAGAGAGTGCAATGGCACCACTGGGGATGCACTGCAGTGAGTCCAGAGTGCACTAGCACCACTGGGGATGCAGAGCAGTGAGTCCAGAGAGTGCACTGGCACCACTGAGAATGCATTTCAGTGAGTCCAGAGAGTGCCGTTCCAGCCTCGGTATCCGCTCCAGCCGAGTCAACCCCGCGGTAGGCCCTCCAGCCGCGGCAGACGCTCCAGCCGCGGCAGCCGCTCCAGCCGCTCCAGCCGCGGCAGCCGCTCCAGCCCCTCCAGCCTCGCCAGCCTCTCCATCCGCGGCAGCCGCTCCAGCCGCGGCAGCCGCTCCAGCCGCTCCAACCGCGGCAGCCGCTCCAGCCGCTACCGAGTGGAGCGGCTGCCACGGCTGGAGGGCTACCGCGGCTGGAGCGGCTGCCGCGGCTGGAGCAGTGCAGTGAGTCCAGGGAGTGCAAAGGCACCAGTGGGGATGGAGTGCAGTGAGTCCAAAGACTTCACTGTCACCACTGGGAATGCAGTGCAGTGAGTCCAGGGAGTGCACTTGCACCACTGGGGATGCAGTGCAGTGACTCCAGTGAGTGCACTGACACCACTGGGGATGCACTTCAGTCAGTCCAGTGAGTGTACTGGCACCACTGGGGATGCACTGCAGTGAGTCAAGAGAGTGCACTGGCAGGACTGGGGATGCAGTGCAGTGAGTCCAGAGAGTGCACTGGCACCACTGGGGATGCCCTGCAGTGAGTCCTGAGAGCGCACTGGCACCACTGGGGATGCAGTGCAGTGAGTCCAGAGAGCGCACTGGCACCAGTGGGAATGCGGTGCAGTGAGTCCAGAGAGTGCAATGGCACCACTGGGGATGCACTGCAGTGAGTCCAGAGAGTGCACTAGCACCACTGGGGATGCAGAGCAGTGAGTCCAGAGAGTGCACTGGCACCACTGAGAATGCATTTCAGTGAGTCCAGAGAGTGCCGTTCCAGCCTCGGCATCCGCTCCAGCCGAGTCAACCCCGCGGTAGCCCCTCCAGCCGCGGCAGACGCTCCAGCCGCGGCAGCCGCTCCAGCCGCTCCAGCCGCGGCAGCCGCTCCAGCCCCTCCAGCCGCGCCAGCCTCTCCATCCGCGGCAGCCGCTCCAGCCGCGGCAGCCGCTCCAGCCGCTCCAGCCGCGGCAGCCGCTCCAGCCGCTCCAGCCGCGGCAGCCGCTCCAGCCGCTACCGAGTGGAGCGGCTGCCACGGCTGGAGGGCTACCGCGGCTGGAGCGGCTGCCGCGGCTGGAGCAGTGCAGTGAGTCCAGGGAGTGCAAAGGCACCAGTGGGGATGGAGTGCAGTGAGTCCAAAGACTTCAATGTCACCACTGGGAATGCACTTCAGTCAGTCCAGTGAGTGTACTGGCACCACTGGGGATGCACAGCAGTGAGTCCAGAGAGTGCATTGGCACCACTGGGGATGCAGTGCAGTGAGTCCAGAGAGTGCACTGGCACCATTGGAGATGCAGTGCAGTGAGTCCAGAGAGTGCACTGGCACCACTGGGGATGCAGTGCAGTGAGTCCAGAGAGTGCACTGGCACCAGTGGGGATGCAGTGCAGAGTGTCCAGAGAGTGCACTGGCACCACTGGGATGCACTGCAGTGAGTCCAGAGAGTGCTCTGGCACCACTGGAGATGCACTTCAGTGAGTGCAGAGACTGCACTGGCACCACTGGGGATGCAGTGCAGTGAGTCCAGTGAGTGTACTGGCACCACTGGGGATGCACTGCAGTGAGTCCAGAGAGTGCATTGGCACCACTTGGGATGCACTGCAGTGAGTCCAGAGAGTGCACTGGCACCACTGGGGATGCAGTGCAGTGAGTCCAGAGAGTGCACTGGCTCCACTGAGAATGCACTTCAGTGAGTCCAGAGAGTGCACTGGCACCACTGTGGATGCAGTGCCGTGAGTCCAGCGAATGCACTGGCACCACTGGGGATACGGTGCCGGGAGTCCAGAGAGTGCACTGACACCACTGGGGATGCAGTGCAGTGAGTCCACAGAGTGCACTGACACCAGTGGGAATGCGGTGCAGTGAGTCCAGAGAGTGCACTGGCACCACTGGGGATGCACTGCAGTGAGTCCAGAGTGCACTAGCACCACTGGGGATGCAGAGCAGTGAGTCCAGAGAGTGCACTGGCACCACTGAGAATGCATTTCAGTGAGTCCAGAGAGTGCCGTTCCAGCCTCGGTATCCGCTCCAGCCGAGTCAACCCCGCGGTAGGCCCTCCAGCCGCGGCAGACGCTCCAGCCGCGGCAGCCGCTCCAGCCGCTCCAGCCGCGGCAGCCGCTCCAGCCCCTCCAGCCTCGCCAGCCTCTCCATCCGCGGCAGCCGCTCCAGCCGCGGCAGCCGCTCCAGCCGCTCCAACCGCGGCAGCCGCTCCAGCCGCTACCGAGTGGAGCGGCTGCCACGGCTGGAGGGCTACCGCGGCTGGAGCGGCTGCCGCGGCTGGAGCAGTGCAGTGAGTCCAGGGAGTGCAAAGGCACCAGTGGGGATGGAGTGCAGTGAGTCCAAAGACTTCACTGTCACCACTGGGAATGCAGTGCAGTGAGTCCAGGGAGTGCACTTGCACCACTGGGGATGCAGTGCAGTGACTCCAGTGAGTGCACTGACACCACTGGGGATGCACTTCAGTCAGTCCAGTGAGTGTACTGGCACCACTGGGGATGCACTGCAGTGAGTCAAGAGAGTGCACTGGCAGGACTGGGGATGCAGTGCAGTGAGTCCAGAGAGTGCACTGGCACCACTGGGGATGCCCTGCAGTGAGTCCTGAGAGCGCACTGGCACCACTGGGGATGCAGTGCAGTGAGTCCAGAGAGCGCACTGGCACCAGTGGGAATGCGGTGCAGTGAGTCCAGAGAGTGCAATGGCACCACTGGGGATGCACTGCAGTGAGTCCAGAGAGTGCACTAGCACCACTGGGGATGCAGAGCAGTGAGTCCAGAGAGTGCACTGGCACCACTGAGAATGCATTTCAGTGAGTCCAGAGAGTGCCGTTCCAGCCTCGGCATCCGCTCCAGCCGAGTCAACCCCGCGGTAGCCCCTCCAGCCGCGGCAGACGCTCCAGCCGCGGCAGCCGCTCCAGCCGCTCCAGCCGCGGCAGCCGCTCCAGCCCCTCCAGCCGCGCCAGCCTCTCCATCCGCGGCAGCCGCTCCAGCCGCGGCAGCCGCTCCAGCCGCTCCAGCCGCGGCAGCCGCTCCAGCCGCTACCGAGTGGAGCGGCTGCCACGGCTGGAGGGCTACCGCGGCTGGAGCGGCTGCCGCGGCTGGAGCAGTGCAGTGAGTCCAGGGAGTGCAAAGGCACCAGTGGGGATGGAGTGCAGTGAGTCCAAAGACTTCAATGTCACCACTGGGAATGCACTTCAGTCAGTCCAGTGAGTGTACTGGCACCACTGGGGATGCACAGCAGTGAGTCCAGAGAGTGCATTGGCACCACTGGGGATGCAGTGCAGTGAGTCCAGAGAGTGCACTGGCACCATTGGAGATGCAGTGCAGTGAGTCCAGAGAGTGCACTGGCACCACTGGGGATGCAGTGCAGTGAGTCCAGAGAGTGCACTGGCACCACTGGGATGCACTGCAGTGAGTCCAGAGAGTGCTCTGGCACCACTGGAGATGCACTTCAGTGAGTGCAGAGACTGCACTGGCACCACTGGGGATGCAGTGCAGTGAGTCCAGTGAGTGTACTGGCACCACTG
The DNA here is from genome assembly GCF_964034855.1 of Anser brachyrhynchus. Lineage (NCBI taxonomy): Eukaryota > Metazoa > Chordata > Aves > Anseriformes > Anatidae > Anser > Anser brachyrhynchus. Next base: position 53,583 of record NW_027663877.1, read on the forward strand.
GGGATGCACTGCAGTGAGTCCAGAGAGTGCATTGGCACCACTTGGGATGCACTGCAGTGAGTCCAGAGAGTGCACTGGCACCACTGGGGATGCAGTGCAGTGAGTCCAGAGAGTGCACTGGCTCCACTGAGAATGCACTTCAGTGAGTCCAGAGAGTGCACTGGCACCACTGTGGATGCAGTGCCGTGAGTCCAGCGAATGCACTGGCACCACTGGGGATACGGTGCCGGGAGTCCAGAGAGTGCACTGACACCACTGGGGATGCAGTGCAGTGAGTCCACAGAGTGCACTGACACCAGTGGGAATGCGGTGCAGTGAGTCCAGAGAGTGCACTGGCACCACTGGGGATGCACTGCAGTGAGTCCAGAGTGCACTAGCACCACTGGGGATGCAGAGCAGTGAGTCCAGAGAGTGCACTGGCACCACTGAGAATGCATTTCAGTGAGTCCAGAGAGTGCCGTTCCAGCCTCGGTATCCGCTCCAGCCGAGTCAACCCCGCGGTAGGCCCTCCAGCCGCGGCAGACGCTCCAGCCGCGGCAGCCGCTCCAGCCGCTCCAGCCGCGGCAGCCGCTCCAGCCCCTCCAGCCTCGCCAGCCTCTCCATCCGCGGCAGCCGCTCCAGCCGCGGCAGCCGCTCCAGCCGCTCCAACCGCGGCAGCCGCTCCAGCCGCTACCGAGTGGAGCGGCTGCCACGGCTGGAGGGCTACCGCGGCTGGAGCGGCTGCCGCGGCTGGAGCAGTGCAGTGAGTCCAGGGAGTGCAAAGGCACCAGTGGGGATGGAGTGCAGTGAGTCCAAAGACTTCACTGTCACCACTGGGAATGCAGTGCAGTGAGTCCAGGGAGTGCACTTGCACCACTGGGGATGCAGTGCAGTGACTCCAGTGAGTGCACTGACACCACCGGGGATGCACTTCAGTCAGTCCAGTGAGTGTACTGGCACCACTGGGGATGCACTGCAGTGAGTCAAGAGAGTGCACTGGCAGGACTGGGGATGCAGTGCAGTGAGTCCAGAGAGTGCACTGGCACCACTGGGGATGCACTGCAGTGAGTCCAGAGAGTGCACTGGCACCACTGAGAATGCATTTCAGTGAGTCCAGAGAGTGCCGTTCCAGCCTCGGCATCCGCTCCAGCCGAGTCAACCCCGCGGTAGCCCCTCCAGCCGCGGCAGACGCTCCAGCCGCGGCAGCCGCTCCAGCCGCTCCAGCCGCGGCAGCCGCTCCAGCCCCTCCAGCCGCGCCAGCCTCTCCAGCCGCGGCAGCCGCTCCAGCCGCGGTAGCCCTCCAGCCGTGGCAGCCGCTCCACTCGGTAGCGGCTGGAGCGGCTGCCGCGGCTGGAGCGGCTGGAGCGGCTGCCGCGACTGGAGCGGCTGCCGCGGTTGGAGCGGCTGCCGCGGCTGGAGCGGCTGGAGCGGATGCCGCGGCTGGAGCGGCTGGAGCGGCTGCCGCGGCTGGAGCGGCTGGCGCGGCTGGAGGAGCTACCGCGGCTGGAGCGGTTAACGCGGCTGGAGCGGATGCCGAGGCTGGAGCGGATGCCGCGGCTGGTGCGCCTGGAGAGGCTGCCGCGGCTGGAGCAGTGCAGTGAGTCCAGAGAGTGCACTGGCACCATTGGGGATGCAGTGCAGTGAGTCCAGAGAGTGCACTGGCAGGACTGGGGATGCAGTGCAGTGAGTCCAGAGAGTGCACTGGCACCACTGAGGATGCAATGCAGTGAGTCCAGAGAGTGCACTGGCACCACTGGGCATGCAGTGCTGTGAGTCCAGAGAGTGCACTGGCACCACTGGGGATGCACTTCAGTCAGTCCAGTGAGTGTACTGGCACCACTGGGGATGCACTGCAGTGAGTCAAGAGAGTGCACTGGCAGGACTGGGGATGCAGTGCAGTGAGTCCAGAGAGTGCACTGGCACCACTGGGGATGCCCTGCAGTGAGTCCTGAGAGCGCACTGGCACCACTGGGGATGCAGTGCAGTGAGTCCAGAGAGCGCACTGGCACCAGTGGGAATGCGGTGCAGTGAGTCCAGAGAGTGCAATGGCACCACTGGGGATGCACTGCAGTGAGTCCAGAGAGTGCACTAGCACCACTGGGGATGCAGAGCAGTGAGTCCAGAGAGTGCACTGGCACCACTGAGAATGCATTTCAGTGAGTCCAGAGAGTGCCGTTCCAGCCTCGGCATCCGCTCCAGCCGAGTCAACCCCGCGGTAGCCCCTCCAGCCGCGGCAGACGCTCCAGCCGCGGCAGCCGCTCCAGCCGCTCCAGCCGCGGCAGCCGCTCCAGCCCCTCCAGCCGCGCCAGCCTCTCCATCCGCGGCAGCCGCTCCAGCCGCGGCAGCCGCTCCAGCCGCGGCAGCCGCTCCAGCCGCTACCGAGTGGAGCGGCTGCCACGGCTGGAGGGCTACCGCGGCTGGAGCGGCTGCCGCGGCTGGAGCAGTGCAGTGAGTCCAGGGAGTGCAAAGGCACCAGTGGGGATGGAGTGCAGTGAGTCCAAAGACTTCAATGTCACCACTGGGAATGCACTTCAGTCAGTCCAGTGAGTGTACTGGCACCACTGGGGATGCACAGCAGTGAGTCCAGAGAGTGCATTGGCACCACTGGGGATGCAGTGCAGTGAGTCCAGAGAGTGCACTGGCACCATTGGAGATGCAGTGCAGTGAGTCCAGAGAGTGCACTGGCACCACTGGGGATGCAGTGCAGTGAGTCCAGAGAGTGCACTGGCACCAGTGGGGATGCAGTGCAGAGTGTCCAGAGAGTGCACTGGCACCACAGGTGATGCACTGCAGTGAGTCCAGAGAGTGCTCTGGCACCACTGGAGATGCACTTCAGTGAGTGCAGAGACTGCACTGGCACCACTGGGGATGCAGTGCAGTGAGTCCAGTGAGTGTACTGGCACCACTGGGGATGCACTGCAGTGAGTCCAGAGAGTGCATTGGCACCACTTGGGATGCACTGCAGTGAGTCCAGAGAGTGCACTGGCACCACTGGGGATGCAGTGCAGTGAGTCCAGAGAGTGCACTGGCTCCACTGAGAATGCACTTCAGTGAGTCCAGAGAGTGCACTGGCACCGCTGTGGATGCAGTGCCGTGAGTCCAGCGAATGCACTGGCACCACTGGGGATACGGTGCCGGGAGTCCAGAGAGTGCACTGACACCACTGGGGATGCAGTGCAGTGAGTCCACAGAGTGCACTGACACCAGTGGGAATGCGGTGCAGTGAGTCCAGAGAGTGCACTGGCACCACTGGGGATGCACTGCAGTGAGTCCAGAGTGCACTAGCACCACTGGGGATGCAGAGCAGTGAGTCCAGAGAGTGCACTGGCACCACTGAGAATGCATTTCAGTGAGTCCAGAGAGTGCCGTTCCAGCCTCGGCATCCGCTCCAGCCGAGTCAACCCCGCGGTAGGCCCTCCAGCCGCGGCAGACGCTCCAGCCGCGGCAGCCGCTCCAGCCGCTCCAGCCGCGGCAGCCGCTCCAGCCCCTCCAGCCTCGCCAGCCTCTCCATCCGCGGCAGCCGCTCCAGCCGCGGCAGCCGCTCCAGCCGCTCCAACCGCGGCAGCCGCTCCAGCCGCTACCGAGTGGAGCGGCTGCCACGGCTGGAGGGCTACCGCGGCTGGAGGGGCTGCCGCGGCTGGAGCAGTGCAGTGAGTCCAGGGAGTGCAAAGGCACCAGTGGGGATGGAGTGCAGTGAGTCCAAAGACTTCACTGTCACCACTGGGAATGCAGTGCAGTGAGTCCAGGGAGTGCACTTGCACCACTGGGGATGCAGTGCAGTGACTCCAGTGAGTGCACTGACACCACTGGGGATGCACTTCAGTCAGTCCAGTGAGTGTACTGGCACCACTGGGGATGCACTGCAGTGAGTCAAGAGAGTGCACTGGCAGGACTGGGGATGCAGTGCAGTGAGTCCAGAGAGTGCACTGGCACCACTGGGGATGCCCTGCAGTGAGTCCTGAGAGTGCACTGGCACCACTGAGAATGCATTTCAGTGAGTCCAGAGAGTGCCGTTCCAGCCTCGGCATCCGCTCCAGCCGAGTCAACCCCGCGGTAGCCCCTCCAGCCGCGGCAGACGCTCCAGCCGCGGCAGCCGCTCCAGCCGCTCCAGCCGCGGCAGCCGCTCCAGCCCCTCCAGCCGCGCCAGCCTCTCCAGCCGCGGCAGCCGCTCCAGCCGCGGTAGCCCTCCAGCCGTGGCAGCCGCTCCACTCGGTAGCGGCTGGAGCGGCTGCCGCGGCTGGAGCGGCTGGAGCGGCTGCCGCGACTGGAGCGGCTGCCGCGGTTGGAGCGGCTGCCGCGGCTGGAGCGGCTGGAGCGGATGCCGCGGCTGGAGCGGCTGGAGCGGCTGCCGCGGCTGGAGCGGCTGGCGCGGCTGGAGGAGCTACCGCGGCTGGAGCGGTTAACGCGGCTGGAGCGGATGCCGAGGCTGGAGCGGATGCCGCGGCTGGTGCGCCTGGAGAGGCTGCCGCGGCTGGAGCAGTGCAGTGAGTCCAGAGAGTGCACTGGCACCATTGGGGATGCAGTGCAGTGAGTCCAGAGAGTGCACTGGCAGGACTGGGGATGCAGTGCAGTGAGTCCAGAGAGTGCACTGGCACCACTGAGGATGCAATGCAGTGAGTCCAGAGAGTGCACTGGCACCACTGGGCATGCAGTGCTGTGAGTCCAGAGAGTGCACTGGCACCACTGGGGATGCACTTCAGTCAGTCCAGTGAGTGTACTGGCACCACTGGGGATGCACTGCAGTGAGTCAAGAGAGTGCACTGGCAGGACTGGGGATGCAGTGCAGTGAGTCCAGAGAGTGCACTGGCACCACTGGGGATGCCCTGCAGTGAGTCCTGAGAGCGCACTGGCACCACTGGGGATGCAGTGCAGTGAGTCCAGAGAGCGCACTGGCACCAGTGGGAATGCGGTGCAGTGAGTCCAGAGAGTGCAATGGCACCACTGGGGATGCACTGCAGTGAGTCCAGAGAGTGCACTAGCACCACTGGGGATGCAGAGCAGTGAGTCCAGAGAGTGCACTGGCACCACTGAGAATGCATTTCAGTGAGTCCAGAGAGTGCCGTTCCAGCCTCGGCATCCGCTCCAGCCGAGTCAACCCCGCGGTAGCCCCTCCAGCCGCGGCAGACGCTCCAGCCGCGGCAGCCGCTCCAGCCGCTCCAGCCGCGGCAGCCGCTCCAGCCCCTCCAGCCGCGCCAGCCTCTCCATCCGCGGCAGCCGCTCCAGCCGCGGCAGCCGCTCCAGCCGCGGCAGCCGCTCCAGCCGCTACCGAGTGGAGCGGCTGCCACGGCTGGAGGGCTACCGCGGCTGGAGCGGCTGCCGCGGCTGGAGCAGTGCAGTGAGTCCAGGGAGTGCAAAGGCACCAGTGGGGATGGAGTGCAGTGAGTCCAAAGACTTCAATGTCACCACTGGGAATGCACTTCAGTCAGTCCAGTGAGTGTACTGGCACCACTGGGGATGCACAGCAGTGAGTCCAGAGAGTGCATTGGCACCACTGGGGATGCAGTGCAGTGAGTCCAGAGAGTGCACTGGCACCATTGGAGATGCAGTGCAGTGAGTCCAGAGAGTGCACTGGCACCACTGGGGATGCAGTGCAGTGAGTCCAGAGAGTGCACTGGCACCAGTGGGGATGCAGTGCAGAGTGTCCAGAGAGTGCACTGGCACCACAGGTGATGCACTGCAGTGAGTCCAGAGAGTGCACTGGCACCACTGGAGATGCACTTCAGTGAGTGCAGAGACTGCACTGGCACCACTGGGGATGCAGTGCAGTGAGTCCAGTGAGTGTACTGGCACCACTGGGGATGCACTGCAGTGAGTCCAGAGAGTGCATTGGCACCACTTGGGATGCACTGCAGTGAGTCCAGAGAGTGCACTGGCACCACTGGGGATGCAGTGCAGTGAGTCCAGAGAGTGCACTGGCTCCACTGAGAATGCACTTCAGTGAGTCCAGAGAGTGCACTGGCACCACTGTGGATGCAGTGCCGTGAGTCCAGCGAATGCACTGGCACCACTGGGGATACGGTGCCGGGAGTCCAGAGAGTGCACTGACACCACTGGGGATGCAGTGCAGTGAGTCCACAGAGTGCACTGACACCAGTGGGAATGCGGTGCAGTGAGTCCAGAGAGTGCACTGGCACCACTGGGGATGCACTGCAGTGAGTCCAGAGTGCACTAGCACCACTGGGGATGCAGAGCAGTGAGTCCAGAGAGTGCACTGGCACCACTGAGAATGCATTTCAGTGAGTCCAGAGAGTGCCGTTCCAGCCTCGGTATCCGCTCCAGCCGAGTCAACCCCGCGGTAGGCCCTCCAGCCGCGGCAGACGCTCCAGCCGCGGCAGCCGCTCCAGCCGCTCCAGCCGCGGCAGCCGCTCCAGCCCCTCCAGCCTCGCCAGCCTCTCCATCCGCGGCAGCCGCTCCAGCCGCGGCAGCCGCTCCAGCCGCTCCAACCGCGGCAGCCGCTCCAGCCGCTACCGAGTGGAGCGGCTGCCACGGCTGGAGGGCTACCGCGGCTGGAGCGGCTGCCGCGGCTGGAGCAGTGCAGTGAGTCCAGGGAGTGCAAAGGCACCAGTGGGGATGGAGTGCAGTGAGTCCAAAGACTTCACTGTCACCACTGGGAATGCAGTGCAGTGAGTCCAGGGAGTGCACTTGCACCACTGGGGATGCAGTGCAGTGACTCCAGTGAGTGCACTGACACCACTGGGGATGCACTTCAGTCAGTCCAGTGAGTGTACTGGCACCACTGGGGATGCACTGCAGTGAGTCAAGAGAGTGCACTGGCAGGACTGGGGATGCAGTGCAGTGAGTCCAGAGAGTGCACTGGCACCACTGGGGATGCCCTGCAGTGAGTCCTGAGAGCGCACTGGCACCACTGGGGATGCAGTGCAGTGAGTCCAGAGAGCGCACTGGCACCAGTGGGAATGCGGTGCAGTGAGTCCAGAGAGTGCAATGGCACCACTGGGGATGCACTGCAGTGAGTCCAGAGAGTGCACTAGCACCACTGGGGATGCAGAGCAGTGAGTCCAGAGAGTGCACTGGCACCACTGAGAATGCATTTCAGTGAGTCCAGAGAGTGCCGTTCCAGCCTCGGCATCCGCTCCAGCCGAGTCAACCCCGCGGTAGCCCCTCCAGCCGCGGCAGCCGCTCCAGCCGCGGCAGCCGCTCCAGCCGCTCCAGCCGCGGCAGCCGCTCCAGCCGCTACCGAGTGGAGCGGCTGCCACGGCTGGAGGGCTACCGCGGCTGGAGCGGCTGCCGCGGCTGGAGCAGTGCAGTGAGTCCAGGGAGTGCAAAGGCACCAGTGGGGATGGAGTGCAGTGAGTCCAAAGACTTCAATGTCACCACTGGGAATGCACTTCAGTCAGTCCAGTGAGTGTACTGGCACCACTGGGGATGCACAGCAGTGAGTCCAGAGAGTGCATTGGCACCACTGGGGATGCAGTGCAGTGAGTCCAGAGAGTGCACTGGCACCATTGGAGATGCAGTGCAGTGAGTCCAGAGAGTGCACTGGCACCACTGGGGATGCAGTGCAGTGAGTCCAGAGAGTGCACTGGCACCAGTGGGGATGCAGTGCAGAGTGTCCAGAGAGTGCACTGGCACCACTGGGATGCACTGCAGTGAGTCCAGAGAGTGCTCTGGCACCACTGGAGATGCACTTCAGTGAGTGCAGAGACTGCACTGGCACCACTGGGGATGCAGTGCAGTGAGTCCAGTGAGTGTACTGGCACCACTGGGGATGCACTGCAGTGAGTCCAGAGAGTGCATTGGCACCACTTGGGATGCACTGCAGTGAGTCCAGAGAGTGCACTGGCACCACTGGGGATGCAGTGCAGTGAGTCCAGAGAGTGCACTGGCTCCACTGAGAATGCACTTCAGTGAGTCCAGAGAGTGCACTGGCACCACTGTGGATGCAGTGCCGTGAGTCCAGCGAATGCACTGGCACCACTGGGGATACGGTGCCGGGAGTCCAGAGAGTGCACTGACACCACTGGGGATGCAGTGCAGTGAGTCCACAGAGTGCACTGACACCAGTGGGAATGCGGTGCAGTGAGTCCAGAGAGTGCACTGGCACCACTGGGGATGCACTGCAGTGAGTCCAGAGTGCACTAGCACCACTGGGGATGCAGAGCAGTGAGTCCAGAGAGTGCACTGGCACCACTGAGAATGCATTTCAGTGATTCCAGAGAGTGCCGTTCCAGCCTCGGTATCCGCTCCAGCCGAGTCAACCCCGCGGTAGGCCCTCCAGCCGCGGCAGACGCTCCAGCCGCGGCAGCCGCTCCAGCCGCTCCAGCCGCGGCAGCCGCTCCAGCCCCTCCAGCCTCGCCAGCCTCTCCATCCGCGGCAGCCGCTCCAGCCGCGGCAGCCGCTCCAGCCGCTCCAACCGCGGCAGCCGCTCCAGCCGCTACCGAGTGGAGCGGCTGCCACGGCTGGAGGGCTACCGCGGCTGGAGCGGCTGCCGCGGCTGGAGCAGTGCAGTGAGTCCAGGGAGTGCAAAGGCACCAGTGGGGATGGAGTGCAGTGAGTCCAAAGACTTCACTGTCACCACTGGGAATGCAGTGCAGTGAGTCCAGGGAGTGCACTTGCACCACTGGGGATGCAGTGCAGTGACTCCAGTGAGTGCACTGACACCACTGGGGATGCACTGCAGTGAGTCAAGAGAGTGCACTGGCAGGACTGGGGATGCAGTGCAGTGAGTCCAGAGAGTGCACTGGCACCACTGGGGATGCCCTGCAGTGAGTCCTGAGAGCGCACTGGCACCACTGGGGATGCAGTGCAGTGAGTCCAGAGAGCGCACTGGCACCAGTGGGAATGCGGTGCAGTGAGTCCAGAGAGTGCAATGGCACCACTGGGGATGCACTGCAGTGAGTCCAGAGAGTGCACTAGCACCACTGGGGATGCAGAGCAGTGAGTCCAGAGAGTGCACTGGCACCACTGAGAATGCATTTCAGTGAGTCCAGAGAGTGCCGTTCCAGCCTCGGCATCCGCTCCAGCCGAGTCAACCCCGCGGTAGCCCCTCCAGCCGCGGCAGACGCTCCAGCCGCGGCAGCCGCTCCAGCCGCTCCAGCCGCGGCAGCCGCTCCAGCCCCTCCAGCCGCGCCAGCCTCTCCATCCGCGGCAGCCGCTCCAGCCGCGGCAGCCGCTCCAGCCGCTCCAGCCGCGGCAGCCGCTCCAGCCGCTACCGAGTGGAGCGGCTGCCACGGCTGGAGGGCTACCGCGGCTGGAGCGGCTGCCGCGGCTGGAGCAGTGCAGTGAGTCCAGGGAGTGCAAAGGCACCAGTGGGGATGGAGTGCAGTGAGTCCAAAGACTTCAATGTCACCACTGGGAATGCACTTCAGTCAGTCCAGTGAGTGTACTGGCACCACTGGGGATGCACAGCAGTGAGTCCAGAGAGTGCATTGGCACCACTGGGGATGCAGTGCAGTGAGTCCAGAGAGTGCACTGGCACCATTGGAGATGCAGTGCAGTGAGTCCAGAGAGTGCACTGGCACCACTGGGGATGCAGTGCAGTGAGTCCAGAGAGTGCACTGGCACCAGTGGGGATGCAGTGCAGAGTGTCCAGAGAGTGCACTGGCACCACTGGGATGCACTGCAGTGAGTCCAGAGAGTGCTCTGGCACCACTGGAGATGCACTTCAGTGAGTGCAGAGACTGCACTGGCACCACTGGGGATGCAGTGCAGTGAGTCCAGTGAGTGTACTGGCACCACTGGGGATGCACTGCAGTGAGTCCAGAGAGTGCATTGGCACCACTTGGGATGCACTGCAGTGAGTCCAGAGAGTGCACTGGCACCACTGGGGATGCAGTGCCGTGAGTCCAGCGAATGCACTGGCACCACTGGGGATACGGTGCCGGGAGTCCAGAGAGTGCACTGACACCACTGGGGATGCAGTGCAGTGAGTCCACAGAGTGCACTGACACCAGTGGGAATGCGGTGCAGTGAGTCCAGAGAGTGCACTGGCACCACTGGGGATGCACTGCAGTGAGTCCAGAGTGCACTAGCACCACTGGGGATGCAGAGCAGTGAGTCCAGAGAGTGCACTGGCACCACTGAGAATGCATTTCAGTGAGTCCAGAGAGTGCCGTTCCAGCCTCGGTATCCGCTCCAGCCGAGTCAACCCCGCGGTAGGCCCTCCAGCCGCGGCAGACGCTCCAGCCGCGGCAGCCGCTCCAGCCGCTCCAGCCGCGGCAGCCGCTCCAGCCCCTCCAGCCTCGCCAGCCTCTCCATCCGCGGCAGCCGCTCCAGCCGCGGCAGCCGCTCCAGCCGCTCCAACCGCGGCAGCCGCTCCAGCCGCTACCGAGTGGAGCGGCTGCCACGGCTGGAGGGCTACCGCGGCTGGAGCGGCTGCCGCGGCTGGAGCAGTGCAGTGAGTCCAGGGAGTGCAAAGGCACCAGTGGGGATGGAGTGCAGTGAGTCCAAAGACTTCACTGTCACCACTGGGAATGCAGTGCAGTGAGTCCAGGGAGTGCACTTGCACCACTGGGGATGCAGTGCAGTGACTCCAGTGAGTGCACTGACACCACTGGGGATGCACTTCAGTCAGTCCAGTGAGTGTACTGGCACCACTGGGGATGCACTGCAGTGAGTCAAGAGAGTGCACTGGCAGGACTGGGGATGCAGTGCAGTGAGTCCAGAGAGTGCACTGGCACCACTGGGGATGCCCTGCAGTGAGTCCTGAGAGCGCACTGGCACCACTGGGGATGCAGTGCAGTGAGTCCAGAGAGCGCACTGGCACCAGTGGGAATGCGGTGCAGTGAGTCCAGAGAGTGCAATGGCACCACTGGGGATGCACTGCAGTGAGTCCAGAGAGTGCACTAGCACCACTGGGGATGCAGAGCAGTGAGTCCAGAGAGTGCACTGGCACCACTGAGAATGCATTTCAGTGAGTCCAGAGAGTGCCGTTCCAGCCTCGGCATCCGCTCCAGCCGAGTCAACCCCGCGGTAGCCCCTCCAGCCGCGGCAGACGCTCCAGCCGCGGCAGCCGCTCCAGCCGCTCCAGCCGCGGCAGCCGCTCCAGCCCCTCCAGCCGCGCCAGCCTCTCCATCCGCGGCAGCCGCTCCAGCCGCGGCAGCCGCTCCAGCCGCTCCAGCCGCGGCAGCCGCTCCAGCCGCTACCGAGTGGAGCGGCTGCCACGGCTGGAGGGCTACCGCGGCTGGAGCGGCTGCCGCGGCTGGAGCAGTGCAGTGAGTCCAGGGAGTGCAAAGGCACCAGTGGGGATGGAGTGCAGTGAGTCCAAAGACTTCAATGTCACCACTGGGAATGCACTTCAGTCAGTCCAGTGAGTGTACTGGCACCACTGGGGATGCACAGCAGTGAGTCCAGAGAGTGCATTGGCACCACTGGGGATGCAGTGCAGTGAGTCCAGAGAGTGCACTGGCACCATTGGAGATGCAGTGCAGTGAGTCCAGAGAGTGCACTGGCACCACTGGGGATGCAGTGCAGTGAGTCCAGAGAGTGCACTGGCACCAGTGGGGATGCAGTGCAGAGTGTCCAGAGAGTGCACTGGCACCACTGGGATGCACTGCAGTGAGTCCAGAGAGTGCTCTGGCACCACTGGAGATGCACTTCAGTGAGTGCAGAGACTGCACTGGCACCACTGGGGATGCAGTGCAGTGAGTCCAGTGAGTGCACTGGCACCACTGGGGATGCACTGCAGTGAGTCCAGAGAGTGCACTGGCACCACTGGGGATGCACTGCAGTGAGTCCAGAGAGTGCATTGGCACCACTTGGGATGCACTGCAGTGAGTCCAGAGAGTGCACTGGCACCACTGGGGATGCAGTGCAGTGAGTCCAGAGAGTGCACTGGCTCCACTGAGAATGCACTTCAGTGAGTCCAGAGAGTGCACTGGCACCACTGTGGATGCAGTGCCGTGAGTCCAGCGAATGCACTGGCACCACTGGGGATACGGTGCCGGGAGTCCAGAGAGTGCACTGACACCACTGGGGATGCAGTGCAGTGAGTCCACAGAGTGCACTGACACCAGTGGGAATGCGGTGCAGTGAGTCCAGAGAGTGCACTGGCACCACTGGGGATGCACTGCAGTGAGTCCAGAGTGCACTAGCACCACTGGTGATGCAGAGCAGTGAGTCCAGAGAGTGCACTGGCACCACTGAGAATGCATTTCAGTGAGTCCAGAGAGTGCCGTTCCAGCCTCGGTATCCGCTCCAGCCGAGTCAACCCCGCGGTAGGCCCTCCAGCCGCGGCAGACGCTCCAGCCGCGGCAGCCGCTCCAGCCGCTCCAGCCGCGGCAGCCGCTCCAGCCCCTCCAGCCTCGCCAGCCTCTCCATCCGCGGCAGCCGCTCCAGCCGCGGCAGCCGCTCCAGCCGCTCCAACCGCGGCAGCCGCTCCAGCCGCTACCGAGTGGAGCGGCTGCCACGGCTGGAGGGCTACCGCGGCTGGAGCGGCTGCCGCGGCTGGAGCAGTGCAGTGAGTCCAGGGAGTGCAAAGGCACCAGTGGGGATGGAGTGCAGTGAGTCCAAAGACTTCACTGTCACCACTGGGAATGCAGTGCAGTGAGTCCAGGGAGTGCACTTGCACCACTGGGGATGCAGTGCAGTGACTCCAGTGAGTGCACTGACACCACTGGGGATGCACTTCAGTCAGTCCAGTGAGTGTACTGGCACCACTGGGGATGCACTGCAGTGAGTCAAGAGAGTGCACTGGCAGGACTGGGGATGCAGTGCAGTGAGTCCAGAGAGTGCACTGGCACCACTGGGGATGCCCTGCAGTGAGTCCTGAGAGCGCACTGGCACCACTGGGGATGCAGTGCAGTGAGTCCAGAGAGCGCACTGGCACCAGTGGGAATGCGGTGCAGTGAGTCCAGAGAGTGCAATGGCACCACTGGGGATGCACTGCAGTGAGTCCAGAGAGTGCACTAGCACCACTGGGGATGCAGAGCAGTGAGTCCAGAGAGTGCACTGGCACCACTGAGAATGCATTTCAGTGAGTCCAGAGAGTGCCGTTCCAGCCTCGGCATCCGCTCCAGCCGAGTCAACCCCGCGGTAGCCCCTCCAGCCGCGGCAGACGCTCCAGCCGCGGCAGCCGCTCCAGCCGCTCCAGCCGCGGCAGCCGCTCCAGCCCCTCCAGCCGCGCCAGCCTCTCCAGCCGCGGCAGCCGCTCCAGCCGCGGTAGCCCTCCAGCCGTGGCAGCCGCTCCACTCGGTAGCGGCTGGAGCGGCTGCCGCGGCTGGAGCGGCTGGAGCGGCTGCCGCGACTGGAGCGGCTGCCGCGGTTGGAGCGGCTGCCGCGGCTGGAGCGGCTGGAGCGGATGCCGCGGCTGGAGCGGCTGGAGCGGCTGCCGCGGCTGGAGCGGCTGGCGCGGCTGGAGGAGCTACCGCGGCTGGAGCGGTTAACGCGGCTGGAGCGGATGCCGAGGCTGGAGCGGATGCCGCGGCTGGTGCGCCTGGAGAGGCTGCCGCGGCTGGAGCAGTGCAGTGAGTCCAGAGAGTGCACTGGCACCATTGGGGATGCAGTGCAGTGAGTCCAGAGAGTGCACTGGCAGGACTGGGGATGCAGTGCAGTGAGTCCAGAGAGTGCACTGGCACCACTGAGGATGCAATGCAGTGAGTCCAGAGAGTGCACTGGCACCACTGGGCATGCAGTGCTGTGAGTCCAGAGAGTGCACTGGCACCACTGGGGATGCACTTCAGTCAGTCCAGTGAGTGTACTGGCACCACTGGGGATGCACTGCAGTGAGTCAAGAGAGTGCACTGGCAGGACTGGGGATGCAGTGCAGTGAGTCCAGAGAGTGCACTGGCACCACTGGGGATGCCCTGCAGTGAGTCCTGAGAGCGCACTGGCACCACTGGGGATGCAGTGCAGTGAGTCCAGAGAGAGCACTGGCACCAGTGGGAATGCGGTGCAGTGAGTCCAGAGAGTGCAATGGCACCACTGGGGATGCACTGCAGTGAGTCCAGAGAGTGCACTAGCACCACTGGGGATGCAGAGCAGTGAGTCCAGAGAGTGCACTGGCACCACTGAGAATGCATTTCAGTGAGTCCAGAGAGTGCCGTTCCAGCCTCGGCATCCGCTCCAGCCGAGTCAACCCCGCGGTAGCCCCTCCAGCCGCGGCAGACGCTCCAGCCGCGGCAGCCGCTCCAGCCGCTCCAGCCGCGGCAGCCGCTCCAGCCCCTCCAGCCGCGCCAGCCTCTCCATCCGCGGCAGCCGCTCCAGCCGCGGCAGCCGCTCCAGCCGCGGCAGCCGCTCCAGCCGCTACCGAGTGGAGCGGCTGCCACGGCTGGAGGGCTACCGCGGCTGGAGCGGCTGCCGCGGCTGGAGCAGTGCAGTGAGTCCAGGGAGTGCAAAGGCACCAGTGGGGATGGAGTGCAGTGAGTCCAAAGACTTCAATGTCACCACTGGGAATGCACTTCAGTCAGTCCAGTGAGTGTACTGGCACCACTGGGGATGCACAGCAGTGAGTCCAGAGAGTGCATTGGCACCACTGGGGATGCAGTGCAGTGAGTCCAGAGAGTGCACTGGCACCATTGGAGATGCAGTGCAGTGAGTCCAGAGAGTGCACTGGCACCACTGGGGATGCAGTGCAGTGAGTCCAGAGAGTGCACTGGCACCAGTGGGGATGCAGTGCAGAGTGTCCAGAGAGTGCACTGGCACCACAGGTGATGCACTGCAGTGAGTCCAGAGAGTGCTCTGGCACCACTGGAGATGCACTTCAGTGAGTGCAGAGACTGCACTGGCACCACTGGGGATGCAGTGCAGTGAGTCCAGTGAGTGTACTGGCACCACTGGGGATGCACTGCAGTGAGTCCAGAGAGTGCATTGGCACCACTTGGGATGCACTGCAGTGAGTCCAGAGAGTGCACTGGCACCACTGGGGATGCAGTGCAGTGAGTCCAGAGAGTGCACTGGCTCCACTGAGAATGCACTTCAGTGAGTCCAGAGAGTGCACTGGCACCACTGTGGATGCAGTGCCGTGAGTCCAGCGAATGCACTGGCACCACTGGGGATACGGTGCCGGGAGTCCAGAGAGTGCACTGACACCACTGGGGATGCAGTGCAGTGAGTCCACAGAGTGCACTGACACCAGTGGGAATGCGGTGCAGTGAGTCCAGAGAGTGCACTGGCACCACTGGGGATGCACTGCAGTGAGTCCAGAGTGCACTAGCACCACTGGGGATGCAGAGCAGTGAGTCCAGAGAGTGCACTGGCACCACTGAGAATGCATTTCAGTGAGTCCAGAGAGTGCCGTTCCAGCCTCGGTATCCGCTCCAGCCGAGTCAACCCCGCGGTAGGCCCTCCAGCCGCGGCAGACGCTCCAGCCGCGGCAGCCGCTCCAGCCGCTCCAGCCGCGGCAGCCGCTCCAGCCCCTCCAGCCTCGCCAGCCTCTCCATCCGCGGCAGCCGCTCCAGCCGCGGCAGCCGCTCCAGCCGCTCCAACCGCGGCAGCCGCTCCAGCCGCTACCGAGTGGAGCGGCTGCCACGGCTGGAGGGCTACCGCGGCTGGAGCGGCTGCCGCGGCTGGAGCAGTGCAGTGAGTCCAGGGAGTGCAAAGGCACCAGTGGGGATGGAGTGCAGTGAGTCCAGAGAGTGCACTGGCACCACTGGGGATGCAGTGCAGTGACTCCAGTGAGTGCACTGACACCACTGGGGATGCACTTCAGTCAGTCCAGTGAGTGTACTGGCACCACTGGGGATGCACTGCAGTGAGTCCAGAGAGTGCACTGGCAGGACTGGGGATGCAGTGCAGTGAGTCCAGAGAGTGCACTGGCACCACTGGGGATGCCCTGCAGTGAGTCCTGAGAGCGCACTGGCACCACTGGGGATGCAGTGCAGTGAGTCCAGAGAGCGCACTGGCACCAGTGGGAATGCGGTGCAGTGAGTCCAGAGAGTGCAATGGCACCACTGGGGATGCACTGCAGTGAGTCCAGAGAGTGCACTAGCACCACTGGGGATGCAGAGCAGTGAGTCCAGAGAGTGCACTGGCACCACTGAGAATGCATTTCAGTGAGTCCAGAGAGTGCCGTTCCAGCCTCGGCATCCGCTCCAGCCGAGTCAACCCCGCGGTAGCCCCTCCAGCCGCGGCAGACGCTCCAGCCGCGGCAGCCGCTCCAGCCGCTCCAGCCGCGGCAGCCGCTCCAGCCCCTCCAGCCGCGCCAGCCTCTCCAGCCGCGGCAGCCGCTCCAGCCGCGGCAGCCGCTCCAGCCGCTCCAGCCGCGGCAGCCGCTCCAGCCGCTCCAGCCGCGGCAGCCGCTCCAGCCGCTACCGAGTGGAGCGGCTGCCACGGCTGGAGGGCTACCGCGGCTGGAGCGGCTGCCGCGGCTGGAGCAGTGCAGTGAGTCCAGGGAGTGCAAAGGCACCAGTGGGGATGGAGTGCAGTGAGTCCAAAGACTTCAATGTCACCACTGGGAATGCACTTCAGTCAGTCCAGTGAGTGTACTGGCACCACTGGGGATGCACAGCAGTGAGTCCAGAGAGTGCATTGGCACCACTGGGGATGCAGTGCAGTGAGTCCAGAGAGTGCACTGGCACCATTGGAGATGCAGTGCAGTGAGTCCAGAGAGTGCACTGGCACCACTGGGGATGCAGTGCAGTGAGTCCAGAGAGTGCACTGGCACCAGTGGGGATGCAGTGCAGAGTGTCCAGAGAGTGCACTGGCACCACTGGGATGCACTGCAGTGAGTCCAGAGAGTGCTCTGGCACCACTGGAGATGCACTTCAGTGAGTGCAGAGACTGCACTGGCACCACTGGGGATGCAGTGCAGTGAGTCCAGTGAGTGTACTGGCACCACTGGGGATGCACTGCAGTGAGTCCAGAGAGTGCATTGGCACCACTTGGGATGCACTGCAGTGAGTCCAGAGAGTGCACTGGCACCACTGGGGATGCAGTGCAGTGAGTCCAGAGAGTGCACTGGCTCCACTGAGAATGCACTTCAGTGAGTCCAGAGAGTGCACTGGCACCACTGTGGATGCAGTGCCGTGAGTCCAGCGAATGCACTGGCACCACTGGGGATACGGTGCCGGGAGTCCAGAGAGTGCACTGACACCACTGGGGATGCAGTGCAGTGAGTCCACAGAGTGCACTGACACCAGTGGGAATGCGGTGCAGTGAGTCCAGAGAGTGCACTGGCACCACTGGGGATGCACTGCAGTGAGTCCAGAGTGCACTAGCACCACTGGGGATGCAGAGCAGTGAGTCCAGAGAGTGCACTGGCACCACTGAGAATGCATTTCAGTGAGTCCAGAGAGTGCCGTTCCAGCCTCGGTATCCGCTCCAGCCGAGTCAACCCCGCGGTAGGCCCTCCAGCCGCGGCAGACGCTCCAGCCGCGGCAGCCGCTCCAGCCGCTCCAGCCGCGGCAGCCGCTCCAGCCCCTCCAGCCTCGCCAGCCTCTCCATCCGCGGCAGCCGCTCCAGCCGCGGCAGCCGCTCCAGCCGCTCCAACCGCGGCAGCCGCTCCAGCCGCTACCGAGTGGAGCGGCTGCCACGGCTGGAGGGCTACCGCGGCTGGAGCGGCTGCCGCGGCTGGAGCAGTGCAGTGAGTCCAGGGAGTGCAAAGGCACCAGTGGGGATGGAGTGCAGTGAGTCCAAAGACTTCACTGTCACCACTGGGAATGCAGTGCAGTGAGTCCAGGGAGTGCACTTGCACCACTGGGGATGCAGTGCAGTGACTCCAGTGAGTGCACTGACACCACTGGGGATGCACTTCAGTCAGTCCAGTGAGTGTACTGGCACCACTGGGGATGCACTGCAGTGAGTCAAGAGAGTGCACTGGCAGGACTGGGGATGCAGTGCAGTGAGTCCAGAGAGTGCACTGGCACCACTGGGGATGCCCTGCAGTGAGTCCTGAGAGCGCACTGGCACCACTGGGGATGCAGTGCAGTGAGTCCAGAGAGCGCACTGGCACCAGTGGGAATGCGGTGCAGTGAGTCCAGAGAGTGCAATGGCACCACTGGGGATGCACTGCAGTGAGTCCAGAGAGTGCACTAGCACCACTGGGGATGCAGAGCAGTGAGTCCAGAGAGTGCACTGGCACCACTGAGAATGCATTTCAGTGAGTCCAGAGAGTGCCGTTCCAGCCTCGGCATCCGCTCCAGCCGAGTCAACCCCGCGGTAGCCCCTCCAGCCGCGGCAGACGCTCCAGCCGCGGCAGCCGCTCCAGCCGCTCCAGCCGCGGCAGCCGCTCCAGCCCCTCCAGCCGCGCCAGCCTCTCCATCCGCGGCAGCCGCTCCAGCCGCGGCAGCCGCTCCAGCCGCTCCAGCCGCGGCAGCCGCTCCAGCCGCTACCGAGTGGAGCGGCTGCCACGGCTGGAGGGCTACCGCGGCTGGAGCGGCTGCCGCGGCTGGAGCAGTGCAGTGAGTCCAGGGAGTGCAAAGGCACCAGTGGGGATGGAGTGCAGTGAGTCCAAAGACTTCACTGTCACCACTGGGAATGCAGTGCAGTGAGTCCAGGGAGTGCACTTGCACCACTGGGGATGCAGTGCAGTGACTCCAGTGAGTGCACTGACACCACTGGGAATGCACTTCAGTCAGTCCAGTGAGTGTACTGGCACCACTGGGGATGCACAGCAGTGAGTCCAGAGAGTGCATTGGCACCACTGGGGATGCAGTGCAGTGAGTCCAGAGAGTGCACTGGCACCATTGGAGATGCAGTGCAGTGAGTCCAGAGAGTGCACTGGCACCACTGGGGATGCAGTGCAGTGAGTCCAGAGAGTGCACTGGCACCACTGGGATGCACTGCAGTGAGTCCAGAGAGTGCTCTGGCACCACTGGAGATGCACTTCAGTGAGTGCAGAGACTGCACTGGCACCACTGGGGATGCAGTGCAGTGAGTCCAGTGAGTGTACTGGCACCACTGGGGATGCACTGCAGTGAGTCCAGAGAGTGCATTGGCACCACTTGGGATGCACTGCAGTGAGTCCAGAGAGTGCACTGGCACCACTGGGGATGCAGTGCAGTGAGTCCAGAGAGTGCACTGGCTCCACTGAGAATGCACTTCAGTGAGTCCAGAGAGTGCACTGGCACCACTGTGGATGCAGTGCCGTGAGTCCAGCGAATGCACTGGCACCACTGGGGATACGGTGCCGGGAGTCCAGAGAGTGCACTGACACCACTGGGGATGCAGTGCAGTGAGTCCACAGAGTGCACTGACACCAGTGGGAATGCGGTGCAGTGAGTCCAGAGAGTGCACTGGCACCACTGGGGATGCACTGCAGTGAGTCCAGAGTGCACTAGCACCACTGGGGATGCAGAGCAGTGAGTCCAGAGAGTGCACTGGCACCACTGAGAATGCATTTCAGTGAGTCCAGAGAGTGCCGTTCCAGCCTCGGTATCCGCTCCAGCCGAGTCAACCCCGCGGTAGGCCCTCCAGCCGCGGCAGACGCTCCAGCCGCGGCAGCCGCTCCAGCCGCTCCAGCCGCGGCAGCCGCTCCAGCCCCTCCAGCCTCGCCAGCCTCTCCATCCGCGGCAGCCGCTCCAGCCGCGGCAGCCGCTCCAGCCGCTCCAACCGCGGCAGCCGCTCCAGCCGCTACCGAGTGGAGCGGCTGCCACGGCTGGAGGGCTACCGCGGCTGGAGCGGCTGCCGCGGCTGGAGCAGTGCAGTGAGTCCAGGGAGTGCAAAGGCACCAGTGGGGATGGAGTGCAGTGAGTCCAAAGACTTCACTGTCACCACTGGGAATGCAGTGCAGTGAGTCCAGGGAGTGCACTTGCACCACTGGGGATGCAGTGCAGTGACTCCAGTGAGTGCACTGACACCACTGGGGATGCACTTCAGTCAGTCCAGTGAGTGTACTGGCACCACTGGGGATGCACTGCAGTGAGTCAAGAGAGTGCACTGGCAGGACTGGGGATGCAGTGCAGTGAGTCCAGAGAGTGCACTGGCACCACTGGGGATGCACTGCAGTGAGTCCAGAGAGTGCACTGGCACCACTGAGAATGCATTTCAGTGAGTCCAGAGAGTGCCGTTCCAGCCTCGGCATCCGCTCCAGCCGAGTCAACCCCGCGGTAGCCCCTCCAGCCGCGGCAGACGCTCCAGCCGCGGCAGCCGCTCCAGCCGCTCCAGCCGCGGCAGCCGCTCCAGCCCCTCCAGCCGCGCCAGCCTCTCCAGCCGCGGCAGCCGCTCCAGCCGCGGTAGCCCTCCAGCCGTGGCAGCCGCTCCACTCGGTAGCGGCTGGAGCGGCTGCCGCGGCTGGAGCGGCTGGAGCGGCTGCCGCGACTGGAGCGGCTGCCGCGGTTGGAGCGGCTGCCGCGGCTGGAGCGGCTGGAGCGGATGCCGCGGCTGGAGCGGCTGGAGCGGCTGCCGCGGCTGGAGCGCCTGGCGCGGCTGGAGGAGCTACCGCGGCTGGAGCGGTTAACGCGGCTGGAGCGGATGCCGAGGCTGGAGCGGATGCCGCGGCTGGTGCGCCTGGAGAGGCTGCCGCGGCTGGAGCAGTGCAGTGAGTCCAGAGAGTGCACTGGCACCATTGGGGATGCAGTGCAGTGAGTCCAGAGAGTGCACTGGCAGGACTGGGGATGCAGTGCAGTGAGTCCAGAGAGTGCACTGGCACCACTGAGGATGCAATGCAGTGAGTCCAGAGAGTGCACTGGCACCACTGGGCATGCAGTGCTGTGAGTCCAGAGAGTGCACTGGCACCACTGGGGATGCACTTCAGTCAGTCCAGTGAGTGTACTGGCACCACTGGGGATGCACTGCAGTGAGTCAAGAGAGTGCACTGGCAGGACTGGGGATGCAGTGCAGTGAGTCCAGAGAGTGCACTGGCACCACTGGGGATGCCCTGCAGTGAGTCCTGAGAGCGCACTGGCACCACTGGGGATGCAGTGCAGTGAGTCCAGAGAGCGCACTGGCACCAGTGGGAATGCGGTGCAGTGAGTCCAGAGAGTGCAATGGCACCACTGGGGATGCACTGCAGTGAGTCCAGAGAGTGCACTAGCACCACTGGGGATGCAGAGCAGTGAGTCCAGAGAGTGCACTGGCACCACTGAGAATGCATTTCAGTGAGTCCAGAGAGTGCCGTTCCAGCCTCGGCATCCGCTCCAGCCGAGTCAACCCCGCGGTAGCCCCTCCAGCCGCGGCAGACGCTCCAGCCGCGGCAGCCGCTCCAGCCGCTCCAGCCGCGGCAGCCGCTCCAGCCCCTCCAGCCGCGCCAGCCTCTCCATCCGCGGCAGCCGCTCCAGCCGCGGCAGCCGCTCCAGCCGCGGCAGCCGCTCCAGCCGCTACCGAGTGGAGCGGCTGCCACGGCTGGAGGGCTACCGCGGCTGGAGCGGCTGCCGCGGCTGGAGCAGTGCAGTGAGTCCAGGGAGTGCAAAGGCACCAGTGGGGATGGAGTGCAGTGAGTCCAAAGACTTCAATGTCACCACTGGGAATGCACTTCAGTCAGTCCAGTGAGTGTACTGGCACCACTGGGGATGCACAGCAGTGAGTCCAGAGAGTGCATTGGCACCACTGGGGATGCAGTGCAGTGAGTCCAGAGAGTGCACTGGCACCATTGGAGATGCAGTGCAGTGAGTCCAGAGAGTGCACTGGCACCACTGGGGATGCAGTGCAGTGAGTCCAGAGAGTGCACTGGCACCAGTGGGGATGCAGTGCAGAGTGTCCAGAGAGTGCACTGGCACCACAGGTGATGCACTGCAGTGAGTCCAGAGAGTGCTCTGGCACCACTGGAGATGCACTTCAGTGAGTGCAGAGACTGCACTGGCACCACTGGGGATGCAGTGCAGTGAGTCCAGTGAGTGTACTGGCACCACTGGGGATGCACTGCAGTGAGTCCAGAGAGTGCATTGGCACCACTTGGGATGCACTGCAGTGAGTCCAGAGAGTGCACTGGCACCACTGGGGATGCAGTGCAGTGAGTCCAGAGAGTGCACTGGCTCCACTGAGAATGCACTTCAGTGAGTCCAGAGAGTGCACTGGCACCACTGTGGATGCAGTGCCGTGAGTCCAGCGAATGCACTGGCACCACTGGGGATACGGTGCCGGGAGTCCAGAGAGTGCACTGACACCACTGGGGATGCAGTGCAGTGAGTCCACAGAGTGCACTGACACCAGTGGGAATGCGGTGCAGTGAGTCCAGAGAGTGCACTGGCACCACTGGGGATGCACTGCAGTGAGTCCAGAGTGCACTAGCACCACTGGGGATGCAGAGCAGTGAGTCCAGAGAGTGCACTGGCACCACTGAGAATGCATTTCAGTGAGTCCAGAGAGTGCCGTTCCAGCCTCGGCATCCGCTCCAGCCGAGTCAACCCCGCGGTAGGCCCTCCAGCCGCGGCAGACGCTCCAGCCGCGGCAGCCGCTCCAGCCGCTCCAGCCGCGGCAGCCGCTCCAGCCCCTCCAGCCTCGCCAGCCTCTCCATCCGCGGCAGCCGCTCCAGCCGCGGCAGCCGCTCCAGCCGCTCCAACCGCGGCAGCCGCTCCAGCCGCTACCGAGTGGAGCGGCTGCCACGGCTGGAGGGCTACCGCGGCTGGAGCGGCTGCCGCGGCTGGAGCAGTGCAGTGAGTCCAGGGAGTGCAAAGGCACCAGTGGGGATGGAGTGCAGTGAGTCCAAAGACTTCACTGTCACCACTGGGAATGCAGTGCAGTGAGTCCAGGGAGTGCACTTGCACCACTGGGGATGCAGTGCAGTGACTCCAGTGAGTGCACTGACACCACTGGGGATGCACTTCAGTCAGTCCAGTGAGTGTACTGGCACCACTGGGGATGCACTGCAGTGAGTCAAGAGAGTGCACTGGCAGGACTGGGGATGCAGTGCAGTGAGTCCAGAGAGTGCACTGGCACCACTGAGGATGCAATGCAGTGAGTCCAGAGAGTGCACTGGCACCACTGGGCATGCAGTGCTGTGAGTCCAGAGAGTGCACTGGCACCACTGGGGATGCACTTCAGTCAGTCCAGTGAGTGTACTGGCACCACTGGGGATGCACTGCAGTGAGTCAAGAGAGTGCACTGGCAGGACTGGGGATGCAGTGCAGTGAGTCCAGAGAGTGCACTGGCACCACTGGGGATGCCCTGCAGTGAGTCCTGAGAGCGCACTGGCACCACTGGGGATGCAGTGCAGTGAGTCCAGAGAGCGCACTGGCACCAGTGGGAATGCGGTGCAGTGAGTCCAGAGAGTGCAATGGCACCACTGGGGATGCACTGCAGTGAGTCCAGAGAGTGCACTAGCACCACTGGGGATGCAGAGCAGTGAGTCCAGAGAGTGCACTGGCACCACTGAGAATGCATTTCAGTGAGTCCAGAGAGTGCCGTTCCAGCCTCGGCATCCGCTCCAGCCGAGTCAACCCCGCGGTAGCCCCTCCAGCCGCGGCAGACGCTCCAGCCGCGGCAGCCGCTCCAGCCGCTCCAGCCGCGGCAGCCGCTCCAGCCCCTCCAGCCGCGCCAGCCTCTCCATCCGCGGCAGCCGCTCCAGCCGCGGCAGCCGCTCCAGCCGCGGCAGCCGCTCCAGCCGCTACCGAGTGGAGCGGCTGCCACGGCTGGAGGGCTACCGCGGCTGGAGCGGCTGCCGCGGCTGGAGCAGTGCAGTGAGTCCAGGGAGTGCAAAGGCACCAGTGGGGATGGAGTGCAGTGAGTCCAAAGACTTCAATGTCACCACTGGGAATGCACTTCAGTCAGTCCAGTGAGTGTACTGGCACCACTGGGGATGCACAGCAGTGAGTCCAGAGAGTGCATTGGCACCACTGGGGATGCAGTGCAGTGAGTCCAGAGAGTGCACTGGCACCATTGGAGATGCAGTGCAGTGAGTCCAGAGAGTGCACTGGCACCACTGGGGATGCAGTGCAGTGAGTCCAGAGAGTGCACTGGCACCAGTGGGGATGCAGTGCAGAGTGTCCAGAGAGTGCACTGGCACCACAGGTGATGCACTGCAGTGAGTCCAGAGAGTGCTCTGGCACCACTGGAGATGCACTTCAGTGAGTGCAGAGACTGCACTGGCACCACTGGGGATGCAGTGCAGTGAGTCCAGTGAGTGTACTGGCACCACTGGGGATGCACTGCAGTGAGTCCAGAGAGTGCATTGGCACCACTTGGGATGCACTGCAGTGAGTCCAGAGAGTGCACTGGCACCACTGGGGATGCAGTGCAGTGAGTCCACAGAGTGCACTGGCTCCACTGAGAATGCACTTCAGTGAGTCCAGAGAGTGCACTGGCACCACTGTGGATGCAGTGCCGTGAGTCCAGCGAATGCACTGGCACCACTGGGGATACGGTGCCGGGAGTCCAGAGAGTGCACTGACACCACTGGGGATGCAGTGCAGTGAGTCCACAGAGTGCACTGACACCAGTGGGAATGCGGTGCAGTGAGTCCAGAGAGTGCACTGGCACCACTGGGGATGCACTGCAGTGAGTCCAGAGTGCACTAGCACCACTGGGGATGCAGAGCAGTGAGTCCAGAGAGTGCACTGGCACCACTGAGAATGCATTTCAGTGAGTCCAGAGAGTGCCGTTCCAGCCTCGGTATCCGCTCCAGCCGAGTCAACCCCGCGGTAGGCCCTCCAGCCGCGGCAGACGCTCCAGCCGCGGCAGCCGCTCCAGCCGCTCCAGCCGCGGCAGCCGCTCCAGCCCCTCCAGCCTCGCCAGCCTCTCCATCCGCGGCAGCCGCTCCAGCCGCGGCAGCCGCTCCAGCCGCTCCAACCGCGGCAGCCGCTCCAGCCGCTACCGAGTGGAGCGGCTGCCACGGCTGGAGGGCTACCGCGGCTGGAGCGGCTGCCGCGGCTGGAGCAGTGCAGTGAGTCCAGGGAGTGCAAAGGCACCAGTGGGGATGGAGTGCAGTGAGTCCAAAGACTTCACTGTCACCACTGGGAATGCAGTGCAGTGAGTCCAGGGAGTGCACTTGCACCACTGGGGATGCAGTGCAGTGACTCCAGTGAGTGCACTGACACCACTGGGGATGCACTTCAGTCAGTCCAGTGAGTGTACTGGCACCACTGGGGATGCACTGCAGTGAGTCAAGAGAGTGCACTGGCAGGACTGGGGATGCAGTGCAGTGAGTCCAGAGAGTGCACTGGCACCACTGGGGATGCCCTGCAGTGAGTCCTGAGAGCGCACTGGCACCACTGGGGATGCAGTGCAGTGAGTCCAGAGAGCGCACTGGCACCAGTGGGAATGCGGTGCAGTGAGTCCAGAGAGTGCAATGGCACCACTGGGGATGCACTGCAGTGAGTCCAGAGAGTGCACTAGCACCACTGGGGATGCAGAGCAGTGAGTCCAGAGAGTGCACTGGCACCACTGAGAATGCATTTCAGTGAGTCCAGAGAGTGCCGTTCCAGCCTCGGCATCCGCTCCAGCCGAGTCAACCCCGCGGTAGCCCCTCCAGCCGCGGCAGACGCTCCAGCCGCGGCAGCCGCTCCAGCCGCTCCAGCCGCGGCAGCCGCTCCAGCCCCTCCAGCCGCGCCAGCCTCTCCATCCGCGGCAGCCGCTCCAGCCGCGGCAGCCGCTCCAGCCGCTCCAGCCGCGGCAGCCGCTCCAGCCGCTACCGAGTGGAGCGGCTGCCACGGCTGGAGGGCTACCGCGGCTGGAGCGGCTGCCGCGGCTGGAGCAGTGCAGTGAGTCCAGGGAGTGCAAAGGCACCAGTGGGGATGGAGTGCAGTGAGTCCAAAGACTTCAATGTCACCACTGGGAATGCACTTCAGTCAGTCCAGTGAGTGTACTGGCACCACTGGGGATGCACAGCAGTGAGTCCAGAGAGTGCATTGGCACCACTGGGGATGCAGTGCAGTGAGTCCAGAGAGTGCACTGGCACCATTGGAGATGCAGTGCAGTGAGTCCAGAGAGTGCACTGGCACCACTGGGGATGCAGTGCAGTGAGTCCAGAGAGTGCACTGGCACCAGTGGGGATGCAGTGCAGAGTGTCCAGAGAGTGCACTGGCACCACTGGGATGCACTGCAGTGAGTCCAGAGAGTGCTCTGGCACCACTGGAGATGCACTTCAGTGAGTGCAGAGACTGCACTGGCACCACTGGGGATGCAGTGCAGTGAGTCCAGTGAGTGTACTGGCACCACTGGGGATGCACTGCAGTGAGTCCAGAGAGTGCATTGGCACCACTTGGGATGCACTGCAGTGAGTCCAGAGAGTGCACTGGCACCACTGGGGGTGCAGTGCAGTGAGTCCAGAGAGTGCACTGGCTCCACTGAGAATGCACTTCAGTGAGTCCAGAGAGTGCACTGGCACCACTGTGGATGCAGTGCCGTGAGTCCAGCGAATGCACTGGCACCACTGGGGATACGGTGCCGGGAGTCCAGAGAGTGCACTGACACCACTGGGGATGCAGTGCAGTGAGTCCACAGAGTGCACTGACACCAGTGGGAATGCGGTGCAGTGAGTCCAGAGAGTGCACTGGCACCACTGGGGATGCACTGCAGTGAGTCCAGAGTGCACTAGCACCACTGGGGATGCAGAGCAGTGAGTCCAGAGAGTGCACTGGCACCACTGAGAATGCATTTCAGTGATTCCAGAGAGTGCCGTTCCAGCCTCGGTATCCGCTCCAGCCGAGTCAACCCCGCGGTAGGCCCTCCAGCCGCGGCAGACGCTCCAGCCGCGGCAGCCGCTCCAGCCGCTCCAGCCGCGGCAGCCGCTCCAGCCCCTCCAGCCTCGCCAGCCTCTCCATCCGCGGCAGCCGCTCCAGCCGCGGCAGCCGCTCCAGCCGCTCCAACCGCGGCAGCCGCTCCAGCCGCTACCGAGTGGAGCGGCTGCCACGGCTGGAGGGCTACCGCGGCTGGAGCGGCTGCCGCGGCTGGAGCAGTGCAGTGAGTCCAGGGAGTGCAAAGGCACCAGTGGGGATGGAGTGCAGTGAGTCCAAAGACTTCACTGTCACCACTGGGAATGCAGTGCAGTGAGTCCAGGGAGTGCACTTGCACCACTGGGGATGCAGTGCAGTGACTCCAGTGAGTGCACTGACACCACTGGGGATGCACTTCAGTCAGTCCAGTGAGTGTACTGGCACCACTGGGGATGCACTGCAGTGAGTCAAGAGAGTGCACTGGCAGGACTGGGGATGCAGTGCAGTGAGTCCAGAGAGTGCACTGGCACCACTGGGGATGCCCTGCAGTGAGTCCTGAGAGCGCACTGGCACCACTGGGGATGCAGTGCAGTGAGTCCAGAGAGCGCACTGGCACCAGTGGGAATGCGGTGCAGTGAGTCCAGAGAGTGCAATGGCACCACTGGGGATGCACTGCAGTGAGTCCAGAGAGTGCACTAGCACCACTGGGGATGCAGAGCAGTGAGTCCAGAGAGTGCACTGGCACCACTGAGAATGCATTTCAGTGAGTCCAGAGAGTGCCGTTCCAGCCTCGGCATCCGCTCCAGCCGAGTCAACCCCGCGGTAGCCCCTCCAGCCGCGGCAGACGCTCCAGCCGCGGCAGCCGCTCCAGCCGCTCCAGCCGCGGCAGCCGCTCCAGCCGCTACCGAGTGGAGCGGCTGCCACGGCTGGAGGGCTACCGCGGCTGGAGCGGCTGCCGCGGCTGGAGCAGTGCAGTGAGTCCAGGGAGTGCAAAGGCACCAGTGGGGATGGAGTGCAGTGAGTCCAAAGACTTCAATGTCACCACTGGGAATGCACTTCAGTCAGTCCAGTGAGTGTACTGGCACCACTGGGGATGCACAGCAGTGAGTCCAGAGAGTGCATTGGCACCACTGGGGATGCAGTGCAGTGAGTCCAGAGAGTGCACTGGCACCATTGGAGATGCAGTGCAGTGAGTCCAGAGAGTGCACTGGCACCACTGGGGATGCAGTGCAGTGAGTCCAGAGAGTGCACTGGCACCAGTGGGGATGCAGTGCAGAGTGTCCAGAGAGTGCACTGGCACCACTGGGATGCACTGCAGTGAGTCCAGAGAGTGCTCTGGCACCACTGGAGATGCACTTCAGTGAGTGCAGAGACTGCACTGGCACCACTGGGGATGCAGTGCAGTGAGTCCAGAGAGTGCATTGGCACCACTTGGGATGCACTGCAGTGAGTCCAGAGAGTGCACTGACACCACTGGGGATGCAGTGCAGTGAGTCCAGAGAGTGCACTGGCACCACTGGGGATGCAGTGCAGTGAGTCCAGAGAGTGCACTGGCTCCACTGAGAATGCACTTCAGTGAGTCCAGAGAGTGCACTGGCACCACTGTGGATGCAGTGCCGTGAGTCCAGCGAATGCACTGGCACCACTGGGGATACGGTGCCGGGAGTCCAGAGAGTGCACTGACACCACTGGGGATGCAGTGCAGTGAGTCCACAGAGTGCACTGACACCAGTGGGAATGCGGTGCAGTGAGTCCAGAGAGTGCACTGGCACCACTGGGGATGCACTGCAGTGAGTCCAGAGTGCACTAGCACCACTGGGGATGCAGAGCAGTGAGTCCAGAGAGTGCACTGGCACCACTGAGAATGCATTTCAGTGAGTCCAGAGAGTGCCGTTCCAGCCTCGGTATCCGCTCCAGCCGAGTCAACCCCGCGGTAGGCCCTCCAGCCGCGGCAGACGCTCCAGCCGCGGCAGCCGCTCCAGCCGCTCCAGCCGCGGCAGCCGCTCCAGCCCCTCCAGCCTCGCCAGCCTCTCCATCCGCGGCAGCCGCTCCAGCCGCGGCAGCCGCTCCAGCCGCTCCAACCGCGGCAGCCGCTCCAGCCGCTACCGAGTGGAGCGGCTGCCACGGCTGGAGGGCTACCGCGGCTGGAGCGGCTGCCGCGGCTGGAGCAGTGCAGTGAGTCCAGGGAGTGCAAAGGCACCAGTGGGGATGGAGTGCAGTGAGTCCAAAGACTTCACTGTCACCACTGGGAATGCAGTGCAGTGAGTCCAGGGAGTGCACTTGCACCACTGGGGATGCAGTGCAGTGACTCCAGTGAGTGCACTGACACCACTGGGGATGCACTTCAGTCAGTCCAGTGAGTGTACTGGCACCACTGGGGATGCACTGCAGTGAGTCAAGAGAGTGCACTGGCAGGACTGGGGATGCAGTGCAGTGAGTCCAGAGAGTGCACTGGCACCACTGGGGATGCCCTGCAGTGAGTCCTGAGAGCGCACTGGCACCACTGGGGATGCAGTGCAGTGAGTCCAGAGAGCGCACTGGCACCAGTGGGAATGCGGTGCAGTGAGTCCAGAGAGTGCAATGGCACCACTGGGGATGCACTGCAGTGAGTCCAGAGAGTGCACTAGCACCACTGGGGATGCAGAGCAGTGAGTCCAGAGAGTGCACTGGCACCACTGAGAATGCATTTCAGTGAGTCCAGAGAGTGCCGTTCCAGCCTCGGCATCCGCTCCAGCCGAGTCAACCCCGCGGTAGCCCCTCCAGCCGCGGCAGACGCTCCAGCCGCGGCAGCCGCTCCAGCCGCTCCAGCCGCGGCAGCCGCTCCAGCCCCTCCAGCCGCGCCAGCCTCTCCATCCGCGGCAGCCGCTCCAGCCGCGGCAGCCGCTCCAGCCGCGGCAGCCGCTCCAGCCGCTACCGAGTGGAGCGGCTGCCACGGCTGGAGGGCTACCGCGGCTGGAGCGGCTGCCGCGGCTGGAGCAGTGCAGTGAGTCCAGGGAGTGCAAAGGCACCAGTGGGGATGGAGTGCAGTGAGTCCAAAGACTTCAATGTCACCACTGGGAATGCACTTCAGTCAGTCCAGTGAGTGTACTGGCACCACTGGGGATGCACAGCAGTGAGTCCAGAGAGTGCATTGGCACCACTGGGGATGCAGTGCAGTGAGTCCAGAGAGTGCACTGGCACCATTGGAGATGCAGTGCAGTGAGTCCAGAGAGTGCACTGGCACCACTGGGGATGCAGTGCAGTGAGTCCAGAGAGTGCACTGGCACCAGTGGGGATGCAGTGCAGAGTGTCCAGAGAGTGCACTGGCACCACAGGTGATGCACTGCAGTGAGTCCAGAGAGTGCTCTGGCACCACTGGAGATGCACTTCAGTGAGTGCAGAGACTGCACTGGCACCACTGGGGATGCAGTGCAGTGAGTCCAGTGAGTGTACTGGCACCACTGGGGATGCACTGCAGTGAGTCCAGAGAGTGCATTGGCACCACTTGGGATGCACTGCAGTGAGTCCAGAGAGTGCACTGGCACCACTGGGGATGCAGTGCAGTGAGTCCAGAGAGTGCACTGGCTCCACTGAGAATGCACTTCAGTGAGTCCAGAGAGTGCACTGGCACCACTGTGGATGCAGTGCCGTGAGTCCAGCGAATGCACTGACACCACTGGGGATACGGTGCCGGGAGTCCAGAGAGTGCACTGACACCACTGGGGATGCAGTGCAGTGAGTCCACAGAGTGCACTGACACCAGTGGGAATGCGGTGCAGTGAGTCCAGAGAGTGCACTGGCACCACTGGGGATGCACTGCAGTGAGTCCAGAGTGCACTAGCACCACTGGGGATGCAGAGCAGTGAGTCCAGAGAGTGCACTGGCACCACTGAGAATGCATTTCAGTGAGTCCAGAGAGTGCCGTTCCAGCCTCGGTATCCGCTCCAGCCGAGTCAACCCCGCGGTAGGCCCTCCAGCCGCGGCAGACGCTCCAGCCGCGGCAGCCGCTCCAGCCGCTCCAGCCGCGGCAGCCGCTCCAGCCCCTCCAGCCTCGCCAGCCTCTCCATCCGCGGCAGCCGCTCCAGCCGCGGCAGCCGCTCAAGCCGCTCCAACCGCGGCAGCCGCTCCAGCCGCTACCGAGTGGAGCGGCTGCCACGGCTGGAGGGCTACCGCGGCTGGAGCGGCTGCCGCGGCTGGAGCAGTGCAGTGAGTCCAGGGAGTGCAAAGGCACCAGTGGGGATGGAGTGCAGTGAGTCCAAAGACTTCACTGTCACCACTGGGAATGCAGTGCAGTGAGTCCAGGGAGTGCACTTGCACCACTGGGGATGCAGTGCAGTGACTCCAGTGAGTGCACTGACACCACTGGGGATGCACTTCAGTCAGTCCAGTGAGTGTACTGGCACCACTGGGGATGCACTGCAGTGAGTCAAGAGAGTGCACTGGCAGGACTGGGGATGCAGTGCAGTGAGTCCAGAGAGTGCACTGGCACCACTGGGGATGCCCTGCAGTGAGTCCTGAGAGCGCACTGGCACCACTGGGGATGCAGTGCAGTGAGTCCAGAGAGCGCACTGGCACCAGTGGGAATGCGGTGCAGTGAGTCCAGAGAGTGCAATGGCACAACTGCGGATGCACTGCAGTGAGTCCAGAGAGTGCACTAGCACCACTGGGGATGCAGAGCAGTGAGTCCAGAGAGTGCACTGGCACCACTGAGAATGCATTTCAGTGAGTCCAGAGAGTGCCGTTCCAGCCTCGGCATCCGCTCCAGCCGAGTCAACCCCGCGGTAGCCCCTCCAGCCGCGGCAGACGCTCCAGCCGCGGCAGCCGCTCCAGCCGCTCCAGCCGCGGCAGGCGCTCCAGCCCCTCCAGCCGCGCCAGCCTCTCCATCCGCGGCAGCCGCTCCAGCCGCGGCAGCCGCTCCAGCCGCTCCAGCCGCGGCAGCCGCTCCAGCCGCTACCGAGTGGAGCGGCTGCCACGGCTGGAGGGCTACCGCGGCTGGAGCGGCTGCCGCGGCTGGAGCAGTGCAGTGAGTCCAGGGAGTGCAAAGGCACCAGTGGGGATGGAGTGCAGTGAGTCCAAAGACTTCAATGTCACCACTGGGAATGCACTTCAGTCAGTCCAGTGAGTGTACTGGCACCACTGGGGATGCACAGCAGTGAGTCCAGAGAGTGCATTGGCACCACTGGGGATGCAGTGCAGTGAGTCCAGAGAGTGCACTGGCACCATTGGAGATGCAGTGCAGTGAGTCCAGAGAGTGCACTGGCACCACTGGGGATGCAGTGCAGTGAGTCCAGAGAGTGCACTGGCACCAGTGGGGATGCAGTGCAGAGTGTCCAGAGAGTGCACTGGCACCACTGGGATGCACTGCAGTGAGTCCAGAGAGTGCTCTGGCACCACTGGAGATGCACTTCAGTGAGTGCAGAGACTGCACTGGCACCACTGGGGATGCAGTGCAGTGAGTCCAGTGAGTGTACTGGCACCACTGGGGATGCAGTGCAGTGAGTCCAGAGAGTGCATTGGCACCACTTGGGATGCACTGCAGTGAGTCCAGAGAGTGCACTGGCACCACTGGGGATGCAGTGCCGTGAGTCCAGCGAATGCACTGGCACCACTGGGGATACGGTGCCGGGAGTCCAGAGAGTGCACTGACACCACTGGGGATGCAGTGCAGTGAGTCCACAGAGTGCACTGACACCAGTGGGAATGCGGTGCAGTGAGTCCAGAGAGTGCACTGGCACCACTGGGGATGCACTGCAGTGAGTCCAGAGTGCACTAGCACCACTGGGGATGCAGAGCAGTGAGTCCAGAGAGTGCACTGGCACCACTGAGAATGCATTTCAGTGAGTCCAGAGAGTGCCGTTCCAGCCTCGGTATCCGCTCCAGCCGAGTCAACCCCGCGGTAGGCCCTCCAGCCGCGGCAGACGCTCCAGCCGCGGCAGCCGCTCCAGCCGCTCCAGCCGCGGCAGCCGCTCCAGCCCCTCCAGCCTCGCCAGCCTCTCCATCCGCGGCAGCCGCTCCAGCCGCGGCAGCCGCTCCAGCCGCTCCAACCGCGGCAGCCGCTCCAGCCGCTACCGAGTGGAGCGGCTGCCACGGCTGGAGGGCTACCGCGGCTGGAGCGGCTGCCGCGGCTGGAGCAGTGCAGTGAGTCCAGGGAGTGCAAAGGCACCAGTGGGGATGGAGTGCAGTGAGTCCAAAGACTTCACTGTCACCACTGGGAATGCAGTGCAGTGAGTCCAGGGAGTGCACTTGCACCACTGGGGATGCAGTGCAGTGACTCCAGTGAGTGCACTGACACCACTGGGGATGCACTTCAGTCAGTCCAGTGAGTGTACTGGCACCACTGGGGATGCACTGCAGTGAGTCAAGAGAGTGCACTGGCAGGACTGGGGATGCAGTGCAGTGAGTCCAGAGAGTGCACTGGCACCACTGGGGATGCCCTGCAGTGAGTCCTGAGAGCGCACTGGCACCACTGGGGATGCAGTGCAGTGAGTCCAGAGAGCGCACTGGCACCAGTGGGAATGCGGTGCAGTGAGTCCAGAGAGTGCAATGGCACCACTGGGGATGCACTGCAGTGAGTCCAGAGAGTGCACTAGCACCACTGGGGATGCAGAGCAGTGAGTCCAGAGAGTGCACTGGCACCACTGAGAATGCATTTCAGTGAGTCCAGAGAGTGCCGTTCCAGCCTCGGCATCCGCTCCAGCCGAGTCAACCCCGCGGTAGCCCCTCCAGCCGCGGCAGACGCTCCAGCCGCGGCAGCCGCTCCAGCCGCTCCAGCCGCGGCAGCCGCTCCAGCCCCTACAGCCGCGCCAGCCTCTCCATCCGCGGCAGCCGCTCCAGCCGCGGCAGCCGCTCCAGCCGCTCCAGCCGCGGCAGCCGCTCCAGCCGCTACCGAGTGGAGCGGCTGCCACGGCTGGAGGGCTACCGCGGCTGGAGCGGCTGCCGCGGCTGGAGCAGTGCAGTGAGTCCAGGGAGTGCAAAGGCACCAGTGGGGATGGAGTGCAGTGAGTCCAAAGACTTCAATGTCACCACTGGGAATGCACTTCAGTCAGTCCAGTGAGTGTACTGGCACCACTGGGGATGCACAGCAGTGAGTCCAGAGAGTGCATTGGCACCACTGGGGATGCAGTGCAGTGAGTCCAGAGAGTGCACTGGCACCATTGGAGATGCAGTGCAGTGAGTCCAGAGAGTGCACTGGCACCACTGGGGATGCAGTGCAGTGAGTCCAGAGAGTGCACTGGCACCAGTGGGGATGCAGTGCAGAGTGTCCAGAGAGTGCACTGGCACCACTGGGATGCACTGCAGTGAGTCCAGAGAGTGCTCTGGCACCACTGGAGATGCACTTCAGTGAGTGCAGAGACTGCACTGGCACCACTGGGGATGCAGTGCAGTGAGTCCAGTGAGTGTACTGGCACCACTGGGGATGCACTGCAGTGAGTCCAGAGAGTGCATTGGCACCACTTGGGATGCACTGCAGTGAGTCCAGAGAGTGCACTGGCACCACTGGGGATGCAGTGCAGTGAGTCCAGAGAGTGCACTGGCTCCACTGAGAATGCACTTCAGTGAGTCCAGAGAGTGCACTGGCACCACTGTGGATGCAGTGCCGTGAGTCCAGCGAATGCACTGGCACCACTGGGGATACGGTGCCGGGAGTCCAGAGAGTGCACTGACACCACTGGGGATGCAGTGCAGTGAGTCCACAGAGTGCACTGACACCAGTGGGAATGCGGTGCAGTGAGTCCAGAGAGTGCACTGGCACCACTGGGGATGCACTGCAGTGAGTCCAGAGTGCACTAGCACCACTGGGGATGCAGAGCAGTGAGTCCAGAGAGTGCACTGGCACCACTGAGAATGCATTTCAGTGAGTCCAGAGAGTGCCGTTCCAGCCTCGGTATCCGCTCCAGCCGAGTCAACCCCGCGGTAGGCCCTCCAGCCGCGGCAGACGCTCCAGCCGCGGCAGCCGCTCCAGCCGCTCCAGCCGCGGCAGCCGCTCCAGCCCCTCCAGCCTCGCCAGCCTCTCCATCCGCGGCAGCCGCTCCAGCCGCGGCAGCCGCTCCAGCCGCTCCAACCGCGGCAGCCGCTCCAGCCGCTACCGAGTGGAGCGGCTGCCACGGCTGGAGGGCTACCGCGGCTGGAGCGGCTGCCGCGGCTGGAGCAGTGCAGTGAGTCCAGGGAGTGCAAAGGCACCAGTGGGGATGGAGTGCAGTGAGTCCAAAGACTTCACTGTCACCACTGGGAATGCAGTGCAGTGAGTCCAGGGAGTGCACTTGCACCACTGGGGATGCAGTGCAGTGACTCCAGTGAGTGCACTGACACCACTGGGGATGCACTTCAGTCAGTCCAGTGAGTGTACTGGCACCACTGGGGATGCACTGCAGTGAGTCAAGAGAGTGCACTGGCAGGACTGGGGATGCAGTGCAGTGAGTCCAGAGAGTGCACTGGCACCACTGGGGATGCCCTGCAGTGAGTCCTGAGAGCGCACTGGCACCACTGGGGATGCAGTGCAGTGAGTCCAGAGAGCGCACTGGCACCAGTGGGAATGCGGTGCAGTGAGTCCAGAGAGTGCAATGGCACCACTGGGGATGCACTGCAGTGAGTCCAGAGAGTGCACTAGCACCACTGGGGATGCAGAGCAGTGAGTCCAGAGAGTGCACTGGCACCACTGAGAATGCATTTCAGTGAGTCCAGAGAGTGCCGTTCCAGCCTCGGCATCCGCTCCAGCCGAGTCAACCCCGCGGTAGCCCCTCCAGCCGCGGCAGACGCTCCAGCCGCGGCAGCCGCTCCAGCCGCTCCAGCCGCGGCAGCCGCTCCAGCCCCTCCAGCCGCGCCAGCCTCTCCATCCGCGGCAGCCGCTCCAGCCGCGGCAGCCGCTCCAGCCGCTCCAGCCGCGGCAGCCGCTCCAGCCGCTACCGAGTGGAGCGGCTGCCACGGCTGGAGGGCTACCGCGGCTGGAGCGGCTGCCGCGGCTGGAGCAGTGCAGTGAGTCCAGGGAGTGCAAAGGCACCAGTGGGGATGGAGTGCAGTGAGTCCAAAGACTTCAATGTCACCACTGGGAATGCACTTCAGTCAGTCCAGTGAGTGTACTGGCACCACTGGGGATGCACAGCAGTGAGTCCAGAGAGTGCATTGGCACCACTGGGGATGCAGTGCAGTGAGTCCAGAGAGTGCACTGGCACCATTGGAGATGCAGTGCAGTGAGTCCAGAGAGTGCACTGGCACCACTGGGGATGCAGTGCAGTGAGTCCAGAGAGTGCACTGGCACCAGTGGGGATGCAGTGCAGAGTGTCCAGAGAGTGCACTGGCACCACTGGGATGCACTGCAGTGAGTCCAGAGAGTGCTCTGGCACCACTGGAGATGCACTTCAGTGAGTGCAGAGACTGCACTGGCACCACTGGGGATGCAGTGCAGTGAGTCCAGTGAGTGTACTGGCACCACTGGGGATGCACTGCAGTGAGTCCAGAGAGTGCATTGGCACCACTTGGGATGCACTGCAGTGAGTCCAGAGAGTGCACTGGCACCACTGGGGATGCAGTGCAGTGAGTCCAGAGAGTGCACTGGCTCCACTGAGAATGCACTTCAGTGAGTCCAGAGAGTGCACTGGCACCACTGTGGATGCAGTGCCGTGAGTCCAGCGAATGCACTGGCACCACTGGGGATACGGTGCCGGGAGTCCAGAGAGTGCACTGACACCACTGGGGATGCAGTGCAGTGAGTCCACAGAGTGCACTGACACCAGTGGGAATGCGGTGCAGTGAGTCCAGAGAGTGCACTGGCACCACTGGGGATGCACTGCAGTGAGTCCAGAGTGCACTAGCACCACTGGGGATGCAGAGCAGTGAGTCCAGAGAGTGCACTGGCACCACTGAGAATGCATTTCAGTGAGTCCAGAGAGTGCCGTTCCAGCCTCGGTATCCGATCCAGCCGATTCAACCCCGCGGTAGGCCCTCCAGCCGCGGCAGACGCTCCAGCCGCGGCAGCCGCTCCAGCCGCTCCAGCCGCGGCAGCCGCTCCAGCCCCTCCAGCCTCGCCAGCCTCTCCATCCGCGGCAGCCGCTCCAGCCGCGGCAGCCGCTCCAGCCGCTCCAACCGCGGCAGCCGCTCCAGCCGCTACCGAGTGGAGCGGCTGCCACGGCTGGAGGGCTACCGCGGCTGGAGCGGCTGCCGCGGCTGGAGCAGTGCAGTGAGTCCAGGGAGTGCAAAGGCACCAGTGGGGATGGAGTGCAGTGAGTCCAAAGACTTCACTGTCACCACTGGGAATGCAGTGCAGTGAGTCCAGGGAGTGCACTTGCACCACTGGGGATGCAGTGCAGTGACTCCAGTGAGTGCACTGACACCACTGGGGATGCACTTCAGTCAGTCCAGTGAGTGTACTGGCACCACTGGGGATGCACTGCAGTGAGTCCAGAGAGTGCACTGGCACCACTGGGGATGCAGTGCAGTGAGTCCAGAGAGTGCACTGGCAGGACTGGGGATGCAGTGCAGTGAGTCCAGAGAGTGCACTGGCACCACTGGGGATGCCCTGCAGTGAGTCCTGAGAGCGCACTGGCACCACTGGGGATGCAGTGCAGTGAGTCCAGAGAGCGCACTGGCACCAGTGGGAATGCGGTGCAGTGAGTCCAGAGAGTGCAATGGCACCACTGGGGATGCACTGCAGTGAGTCCAGAGAGTGCACTAGCACCACTGGGGATGCAGAGCAGTGAGTCCAGAGAGTGCACTGGCACCACTGAGAATGCATTTCAGTGAGTCCAGAGAGTGCCGTTCCAGCCTCGGCATCCGCTCCAGCCGAGTCAACCCCGCGGTAGCCCCTCCAGCCGCGGCAGACGCTCCAGCCGCGGCAGCCGCTCCAGCCGCTCCAGCCGCGGCAGCCGCTCCAGCCCCTCCAGCCGCGCCAGCCTCTCCAGCCGCGGCAGCCGCTCCAGCCGCGGTAGCCCTCCAGCCGTGGCAGCCGCTCCACTCGGTAGCGGCTGGAGCGGCTGCCGCGGCTGGAGCGGCTGGAGCGGCTGCCGCGACTGGAGCGGCTGCCGCGGTTGGAGCGGCTGCCGCGACTGGAGCGGCTGGAGCGGATGCCGCGGCTGGAGCGGCTGGAGCGGCTGCCGCGGCTGGAGCGGCTGGCGCGGCTGGAGGAGCTACCGCGGCTGGAGCGGTTAACGCGGCTGGAGCGGATGCCGAGGCTGGAGCGGATGCCGCGGCTGGTGCGCCTGGAGAG
Organism: Anser brachyrhynchus; assembly: GCF_964034855.1. Classification (NCBI taxonomy): domain Eukaryota; kingdom Metazoa; phylum Chordata; class Aves; order Anseriformes; family Anatidae; genus Anser; species Anser brachyrhynchus. Next base: position 91,161 of record NW_027663877.1, read on the forward strand.
GCTGCCGCGGCTGGAGCAGTGCAGTGAGTCCAGAGAGTGCACTGGCACCATTGGGGATGCAGTGCAGTGAGTCCAGAGAGTGCACTGGCAGGACTGGGGATGCAGTGCAGTGAGTCCAGAGAGTGCACTGGCACCACTGAGGATGCAATGCAGTGAGTCCAGAGAGTGCACTGGCACCACTGGGCATGCAGTGCTGTGAGTCCAGAGAGTGCACTGGCACCACTGGGGATGCACTTCAGTCAGTCCAGTGAGTGTACTGGCACCACTGGGGATGCACTGCAGTGAGTCAAGAGAGTGCACTGGCAGGACTGGGGATGCAGTGCAGTGAGTCCAGAGAGTGCACTGGCACCACTGGGGATGCCCTGCAGTGAGTCCTGAGAGCGCACTGGCACCACTGGGGATGCAGTGCAGTGAGTCCAGAGAGAGCACTGGCACCAGTGGGAATGCGGTGCAGTGAGTCCAGAGAGTGCAATGGCACCACTGGGGATGCACTGCAGTGAGTCCAGAGAGTGCACTAGCACCACTGGGGATGCAGAGCAGTGAGTCCAGAGAGTGCACTGGCACCACTGAGAATGCATTTCAGTGAGTCCAGAGAGTGCCGTTCCAGCCTCGGCATCCGCTCCAGCCGAGTCAACCCCGCGGTAGCCCCTCCAGCCGCGGCAGACGCTCCAGCCGCGGCAGCCGCTCCAGCCGCTCCAGCCGCGGCAGCCGCTCCAGCCCCTCCAGCCGCGCCAGCCTCTCCATCCGCGGCAGCCGCTCCAGCCGCGGCAGCCGCTCCAGCCGCGGCAGCCGCTCCAGCCGCTACCGAGTGGAGCGGCTGCCACGGCTGGAGGGCTACCGCGGCTGGAGCGGCTGCCGCGGCTGGAGCAGTGCAGTGAGTCCAGGGAGTGCAAAGGCACCAGTGGGGATGGAGTGCAGTGAGTCCAAAGACTTCAATGTCACCACTGGGAATGCACTTCAGTCAGTCCAGTGAGTGTACTGGCACCACTGGGGATGCACAGCAGTGAGTCCAGAGAGTGCATTGGCACCACTGGGGATGCAGTGCAGTGAGTCCAGAGAGTGCACTGGCACCATTGGAGATGCAGTGCAGTGAGTCCAGAGAGTGCACTGGCACCACTGGGGATGCAGTGCAGTGAGTCCAGAGAGTGCACTGGCACCAGTGGGGATGCAGTGCAGAGTGTCCAGAGAGTGCACTGGCACCACAGGTGATGCACTGCAGTGAGTCCAGAGAGTGCTCTGGCACCACTGGAGATGCACTTCAGTGAGTGCAGAGACTGCACTGGCACCACTGGGGATGCAGTGCAGTGAGTCCAGTGAGTGTACTGGCACCACTGGGGATGCACTGCAGTGAGTCCAGAGAGTGCATTGGCACCACTTGGGATGCACTGCAGTGAGTCCAGAGAGTGCACTGGCACCACTGGGGATGCAGTGCAGTGAGTCCAGAGAGTGCACTGGCTCCACTGAGAATGCACTTCAGTGAGTCCAGAGAGTGCACTGGCACCACTGTGGATGCAGTGCCGTGAGTCCAGCGAATGCACTGGCACCACTGGGGATACGGTGCCGGGAGTCCAGAGAGTGCACTGACACCACTGGGGATGCAGTGCAGTGAGTCCACAGAGTGCACTGACACCAGTGGGAATGCGGTGCAGTGAGTCCAGAGAGTGCACTGGCACCACTGGGGATGCACTGCAGTGAGTCCAGAGTGCACTAGCACCACTGGGGATGCAGAGCAGTGAGTCCAGAGAGTGCACTGGCACCACTGAGAATGCATTTCAGTGAGTCCAGAGAGTGCCGTTCCAGCCTCGGTATCCGCTCCAGCCGAGTCAACCCCGCGGTAGGCCCTCCAGCCGCGGCAGACGCTCCAGCCGCGGCAGCCGCTCCAGCCGCTCCAGCCGCGGCAGCCGCTCCAGCCCCTCCAGCCTCGCCAGCCTCTCCATCCGCGGCAGCCGCTCCAGCCGCGGCAGCCGCTCCAGCCGCTCCAACCGCGGCAGCCGCTCCAGCCGCTACCGAGTGGAGCGGCTGCCACGGCTGGAGGGCTACCGCGGCTGGAGCGGCTGCCGCGGCTGGAGCAGTGCAGTGAGTCCAGGGAGTGCAAAGGCACCAGTGGGGATGGAGTGCAGTGAGTCCAAAGACTTCACTGTCACCACTGGGAATGCAGTGCAGTGAGTCCAGGGAGTGCACTTGCACCACTGGGGATGCAGTGCAGTGACTCCAGTGAGTGCACTGACACCACTGGGGATGCACTTCAGTCAGTCCAGTGAGTGTACTGGCACCACTGGGGATGCACTGCAGTGAGTCAAGAGAGTGCACTGGCAGGACTGGGGATGCAGTGCAGTGAGTCCAGAGAGTGCACTGGCACCACTGGGGATGCCCTGCAGTGAGTCCTGAGAGCGCACTGGCACCACTGGGGATGCAGTGCAGTGAGTCCAGAGAGCGCACTGGCACCAGTGGGAATGCGGTGCAGTGAGTCCAGAGAGTGCAATGGCACCACTGGGGATGCACTGCAGTGAGTCCAGAGAGTGCACTAGCACCACTGGGGATGCAGAGCAGTGAGTCCAGAGAGTGCACTGGCACCACTGAGAATGCATTTCAGTGAGTCCAGAGAGTGCCGTTCCAGCCTCGGCATCCGCTCCAGCCGAGTCAACCCCGCGGTAGCCCCTCCAGCCGCGGCAGACGCTCCAGCCGCGGCAGCCGCTCCAGCCGCTCCAGCCGCGGCAGCCGCTCCAGCCCCTCCAGCCGCGCCAGCCTCTCCAGCCGCGGCAGCCGCTCCAGCCGCGGTAGCCCTCCAGCCGTGGCAGCCGCTCCACTCGGTAGCGGCTGGAGCGGCTGCCGCGGCTGGAGCGGCTGGAGCGGCTGCCGCGACTGGAGCGGCTGCCGCGGTTGGAGCGGCTGCCGCGGCTGGAGCGGCTGGAGCGGATGCCGCGGCTGGAGCGGCTGGAGCGGCTGCCGCGGCTGGAGCGGCTGGCGCGGCTGGAGGAGCTACCGCGGCTGGAGCGGTTAACGCGGCTGGAGCGGATGCCGAGGCTGGAGCGGATGCCGCGGCTGGTGCGCCTGGAGAGGCTGCCGCGGCTGGAGCAGTGCAGTGAGTCCAGAGAGTGCACTGGCACCATTGGGGATGCAGTGCAGTGAGTCCAGAGAGTGCACTGGCAGGACTGGGGATGCAGTGCAGTGAGTCCAGAGAGTGCACTGGCACCACTGAGGATGCAATGCAGTGAGTCCAGAGAGTGCACTGGCACCACTGGGCATGCAGTGCTGTGAGTCCAGAGAGTGCACTGGCACCACTGGGGATGCACTTCAGTCAGTCCAGTGAGTGTACTGGCACCACTGGGGATGCACTGCAGTGAGTCAAGAGAGTGCACTGGCAGGACTGGGGATGCAGTGCAGTGAGTCCAGAGAGTGCACTGGCACCACTGGGGATGCCCTGCAGTGAGTCCTGAGAGCGCACTGGCACCACTGGGGATGCAGTGCAGTGAGTCCAGAGAGAGCACTGGCACCAGTGGGAATGCGGTGCAGTGAGTCCAGAGAGTGCAATGGCACCACTGGGGATGCACTGCAGTGAGTCCAGAGAGTGCACTAGCACCACTGGGGATGCAGAGCAGTGAGTCCAGAGAGTGCACTGGCACCACTGAGAATGCATTTCAGTGAGTCCAGAGAGTGCCGTTCCAGCCTCGGCATCCGCTCCAGCCGAGTCAACCCCGCGGTAGCCCCTCCAGCCGCGGCAGACGCTCCAGCCGCGGCAGCCGCTCCAGCCGCTCCAGCCGCGGCAGCCGCTCCAGCCCCTCCAGCCGCGCCAGCCTCTCCATCCGCGGCAGCCGCTCCAGCCGCGGCAGCCGCTCCAGCCGCGGCAGCCGCTCCAGCCGCTACCGAGTGGAGCGGCTGCCACGGCTGGAGGGCTACCGCGGCTGGAGCGGCTGCCGCGGCTGGAGCAGTGCAGTGAGTCCAGGGAGTGCAAAGGCACCAGTGGGGATGGAGTGCAGTGAGTCCAAAGACTTCAATGTCACCACTGGGAATGCACTTCAGTCAGTCCAGTGAGTGTACTGGCACCACTGGGGATGCACAGCAGTGAGTCCAGAGAGTGCATTGGCACCACTGGGGATGCAGTGCAGTGAGTCCAGAGAGTGCACTGGCACCATTGGAGATGCAGTGCAGTGAGTCCAGAGAGTGCACTGGCACCACTGGGGATGCAGTGCAGTGAGTCCAGAGAGTGCACTGGCACCAGTGGGGATGCAGTGCAGAGTGTCCAGAGAGTGCACTGGCACCACAGGTGATGCACTGCAGTGAGTCCAGAGAGTGCTCTGGCACCACTGGAGATGCACTTCAGTGAGTGCAGAGACTGCACTGGCACCACTGGGGATGCAGTGCAGTGAGTCCAGTGAGTGTACTGGCACCACTGGGGATGCACTGCAGTGAGTCCAGAGAGTGCATTGGCACCACTTGGGATGCACTGCAGTGAGTCCAGAGAGTGCACTGGCACCACTGGGGATGCAGTGCAGTGAGTCCAGAGAGTGCACTGGCTCCACTGAGAATGCACTTCAGTGAGTCCAGAGAGTGCACTGGCACCACTGGGGATACGGTGCCGGGAGTCCAGAGAGTGCACTGACACCACTGGGGATGCAGTGCAGTGAGTCCACAGAGTGCACTGACACCAGTGGGAATGCGGTGCAGTGAGTCCAGAGAGTGCACTGGCACCACTGGGGATGCACTGCAGTGAGTCCAGAGTGCACTAGCACCACTGGGGATGCAGAGCAGTGAGTCCAGAGAGTGCACTGGCACCACTGAGAATGCATTTCAGTGAGTCCAGAGAGTGCCGTTCCAGCCTCGGTATCCGCTCCAGCCGAGTCAACCCCGCGGTAGGCCCTCCAGCCGCGGCAGACGCTCCAGCCGCGGCAGCCGCTCCAGCCGCTCCAGCCGCGGCAGCCGCTCCAGCCCCTCCAGCCTCGCCAGCCTCTCCATCCGCGGCAGCCGCTCCAGCCGCGGCAGCCGCTCCAGCCGCTCCAACCGCGGCAGCCGCTCCAGCCGCTACCGAGTGGAGCGGCTGCCACGGCTGGAGGGCTACCGCGGCTGGAGCGGCTGCCGCGGCTGGAGCAGTGCAGTGAGTCCAGGGAGTGCAAAGGCACCAGTGGGGATGGAGTGCAGTGAGTCCAAAGACTTCACTGTCACCACTGGGAATGCAGTGCAGTGAGTCCAGGGAGTGCACTTGCACCACTGGGGATGCAGTGCAGTGACTCCAGTGAGTGCACTGACACCACTGGGGATGCACTTCAGTCAGTCCAGTGAGTGTACTGGCACCACTGGGGATGCACTGCAGTGAGTCAAGAGAGTGCACTGGCAGGACTGGGGATGCAGTGCAGTGAGTCCAGAGAGTGCACTGGCACCACTGGGGATGCCCTGCAGTGAGTCCTGAGAGCGCACTGGCACCACTGGGGATGCAGTGCAGTGAGTCCAGAGAGCGCACTGGCACCAGTGGGAATGCGGTGCAGTGAGTCCAGAGAGTGCAATGGCACCACTGGGGATGCACTGCAGTGAGTCCAGAGAGTGCACTAGCACCACTGGGGATGCAGAGCAGTGAGTCCAGAGAGTGCACTGGCACCACTGAGAATGCATTTCAGTGAGTCCAGAGAGTGCCGTTCCAGCCTCGGCATCCGCTCCAGCCGAGTCAACCCCGCGGTAGCCCCTCCAGCCGCGGCAGACGCTCCAGCCGCGGCAGCCGCTCCAGCCGCTCCAGCCGCGGCAGCCGCTCCAGCCCCTCCAGCCGCGCCAGCCTCTCCATTCGCGGCAGCCGCTCCAGCCGCGGCAGCCGCTCCAGCCGCTCCAGCCGCGGCAGCCGCTCCAGCCGCTCCAGCCGCGGCAGCCGCTCCAGCCGCTACCGAGTGGAGCGGCTGCCACGGCTGGAGGGCTACCGCGGCTGGAGCGGCTGCCGCGGCTGGAGCAGTGCAGTGAGTCCAGGGAGTGCAAAGGCACCAGTGGGGATGGAGTGCAGTGAGTCCAAAGACTTCAATGTCACCACTGGGAATGCACTTCAGTCAGTCCAGTGAGTGTACTGGCACCACTGGGGATGCACAGCAGTGAGTCCAGAGAGTGCATTGGCACCACTGGGGATGCAGTGCAGTGAGTCCAGAGAGTGCACTGGCACCATTGGAGATGCAGTGCAGTGAGTCCAGAGAGTGCACTGGCACCACTGGGGATGCAGTGCAGTGAGTCCAGAGAGTGCACTGGCACCAGTGGGGATGCAGTGCAGAGTGTCCAGAGAGTGCACTGGCACCACTGGGATGCACTGCAGTGAGTCCAGAGAGTGCTCTGGCACCACTGGAGATGCACTTCAGTGAGTGCAGAGACTGCACTGGCACCACTGGGGATGCAGTGCAGTGAGTCCAGTGAGTGTACTGGCACCACTGGGGATGCACTGCAGTGAGTCCAGAGAGTGCATTGGCACCACTTGGGATGCACTGCAGTGAGTCCAGAGAGTGCACTGGCACCACTGGGGATGCAGTGCAGTGAGTCCAGAGAGTGCACTGGCTCCACTGAGAATGCACTTCAGTGAGTCCAGAGAGTGCACTGGCACCACTGTGGATGCAGTGCCGTGAGTCCAGCGAATGCACTGGCACCACTGGGGATACGGTGCCGGGAGTCCAGAGAGTGCACTGACACCACTGGGGATGCAGTGCAGTGAGTCCACAGAGTGCACTGACACCAGTGGGAATGCGGTGCAGTGAGTCCAGAGAGTGCACTGGCACCACTGGGGATGCACTGCAGTGAGTCCAGAGTGCACTAGCACCACTGGGGATGCAGAGCAGTGAGTCCAGAGAGTGCACTGGCACCACTGAGAATGCATTTCAGTGAGTCCAGAGAGTGCCGTTCCAGCCTCGGTATCCGCTCCAGCCGAGTCAACCCCGCGGTAGGCCCTCCAGCCGCGGCAGACGCTCCAGCCGCGGCAGCCGCTCCAGCCGCTCCAGCCGCGGCAGCCGCTCCAGCCCCTCCAGCCTCGCCAGCCTCTCCATCCGCGGCAGCCGCTCCAGCCGCGGTAGCCGCTCCAGCCGCTCCAACCGCGGCAGCCGCTCCAGCCGCTACCGAGTGGAGCGGCTGCCACGGCTGGAGGGCTACCGCGGCTGGAGCGGCTGCCGCGGCTGGAGCAGTGCAGTGAGTCCAGGGAGTGCAAAGGCACCAGTGGGGATGGAGTGCAGTGAGTCCAAAGACTTCACTGTCACCACTGGGAATGCAGTGCAGTGAGTCCAGGGAGTGCACTTGCACCACTGGGGATGCAGTGCAGTGACTCCAGTGAGTGCACTGACACCACTGGGGATGCACTTCAGTCAGTCCAGTGAGTGTACTGGCACCACTGGGGATGCACTGCAGTGAGTCAAGAGAGTGCACTGGCAGGACTGGGGATGCAGTGCAGTGAGTCCAGAGAGTGCACTGGCACCACTGGGGATGCCCTGCAGTGAGTCCTGAGAGCGCACTGGCACCACTGGGGATGCAGTGCAGTGAGTCCAGAGAGCGCACTGGCACCAGTGGGAATGCGGTGCAGTGAGTCCAGAGAGTGCAATGGCACCACTGGGGATGCACTGCAGTGAGTCCAGAGAGTGCACTAGCACCACTGGGGATGCAGAGCAGTGAGTCCAGAGAGTGCACTGGCACCACTGAGAATGCATTTCAGTGAGTCCAGAGAGTGCCGTTCCAGCCTCGGCATCCGCTCCAGCCGAGTCAACCCCGCGGTAGCCCCTCCAGCCGCGGCAGACGCTCCAGCCGCGGCAGCCGCTCCAGCCGCTCCAGCCGCGGCAGCCGCTCCAGCCCCTCCAGCCGCGCCAGCCTCTCCATCCGCGGCAGCCGCTCCAGCCGCGGCAGCCGCTCCAGCCGCGGCAGCCGCTCCAGCCGCTACCGAGTGGAGCGGCTGCCACGGCTGGAGGGCTACCGCGGCTGGAGCGGCTGCCGCGGCTGGAGCAGTGCAGTGAGTCCAGGGAGTGCAAAGGCACCAGTGGGGATGGAGTGCAGTGAGTCCAAAGACTTCAATGTCACCACTGGGAATGCACTTCAGTCAGTCCAGTGAGTGTACTGGCACCACTGGGGATGCACAGCAGTGAGTCCAGAGAGTGCATTGGCACCACTGGGGATGCAGTGCAGTGAGTCCAGAGAGTGCACTGGCACCATTGGAGATGCAGTGCAGTGAGTCCAGAGAGTGCACTGGCACCACTGGGGATGCAGTGCAGTGAGTCCAGAGAGTGCACTGGCACCAGTGGGGATGCAGTGCAGAGTGTCCAGAGAGTGCACTGGCACCACAGGTGATGCACTGCAGTGAGTCCAGAGAGTGCTCTGGCACCACTGGAGATGCACTTCAGTGAGTGCAGAGACTGCACTGGCACCACTGGGGATGCAGTGCAGTGAGTCCAGTGAGTGTACTGGCACCACTGGGGATGCACTGCATTGAGTCCAGAGAGTGCATTGGCACCACTTGGGATGCACTGCAGTGAGTCCAGAGAGTGCACTGGCACCACTGGGGATGCAGTGCAGTGAGTCCAGAGAGTGCACTGGCTCCACTGAGAATGCACTTCAGTGAGTCCAGAGAGTGCACTGGCACCACTGTGGATGCAGTGCCGTGAGTCCAGCGAATGCACTGGCACCACTGGGGATACGGTGCCGGGAGTCCAGAGAGTGCACTGACACCACTGGGGATGCAGTGCAGTGAGTCCACAGAGTGCACTGACACCAGTGGGAATGCGGTGCAGTGAGTCCAGAGAGTGCACTGGCACCACTGGGGATGCACTGCAGTGAGTCCAGAGTGCACTAGCACCACTGGGGATGCAGAGCAGTGAGTCCAGAGAGTGCACTGGCACCACTGAGAATGCATTTCAGTGAGTCCAGAGAGTGCCGTTCCAGCCTCGGTATCCGCTCCAGCCGAGTCAACCCCGCGGTAGGCCCTCCAGCCGCGGCAGACGCTCCAGCCGCGGCAGCCGCTCCAGCCGCTCCAGCCGCGGCAGCCGCTCCAGCCCCTCCAGCCTCGCCAGCCTCTCCATCCGCGGCAGCCGCTCCAGCCGCGGCAGCCGCTCCAGCCGCTCCAACCGCGGCAGCCGCTCCAGCCGCTACCGAGTGGAGCGGCTGCCACGGCTGGAGGGCTACCGCGGCTGGAGCGGCTGCCGCGGCTGGAGCAGTGCAGTGAGTCCAGGGAGTGCAAAGGCACCAGTGGGGATGGAGTGCAGTGAGTCCAAAGACTTCACTGTCACCACTGGGAATGCAGTGCAGTGAGTCCAGGGAGTGCACTTGCACCACTGGGGATGCAGTGCAGTGACTCCAGTGAGTGCACTGACACCACTGGGGATGCACTTCAGTCAGTCCAGTGAGTGTACTGGCACCACTGGGGATGCACTGCAGTGAGTCAAGAGAGTGCACTGGCAGGACTGGGGATGCAGTGCAGTGAGTCCAGAGAGTGCACTGGCACCACTGGGGATGCCCTGCAGTGAGTCCTGAGAGCGCACTGGCACCACTGGGGATGCAGTGCAGTGAGTCCAGAGAGCGCACTGGCACCAGTGGGAATGCGGTGCAGTGAGTCCAGAGAGTGCAATGGCACAACTGCGGATGCACTGCAGTGAGTCCAGAGAGTGCACTAGCACCACTGGGGATGCAGAGCAGTGAGTCCAGAGAGTGCACTGGCACCACTGAGAATGCATTTCAGTGAGTCCAGAGAGTGCCGTTCCAGCCTCGGCATCCGCTCCAGCCGAGTCAACCCCGCGGTAGCCCCTCCAGCCGCGGCAGACGCTCCAGCCGCGGCAGCCGCTCCAGCCGCTCCAGCCGCGGCAGGCGCTCCAGCCCCTCCAGCCGCGCCAGCCTCTCCATCCGCGGCAGCCGCTCCAGCCGCGGCAGCCGCTCCAGCCGCTCCAGCCGCGGCAGCCGCTCCAGCCGCTACCGAGTGGAGCGGCTGCCACGGCTGGAGGGCTACCGCGGCTGGAGCGGCTGCCGCGGCTGGAGCAGTGCAGTGAGTCCAGGGAGTGCAAAGGCACCAGTGGGGATGGAGTGCAGTGAGTCCAAAGACTTCAATGTCACCACTGGGAATGCACTTCAGTCAGTCCAGTGAGTGTACTGGCACCACTGGGGATGCACAGCAGTGAGTCCAGAGAGTGCATTGGCACCACTGGGGATGCAGTGCAGTGAGTCCAGAGAGTGCACTGGCACCATTGGAGATGCAGTGCAGTGAGTCCAGAGAGTGCACTGGCACCACTGGGGATGCAGTGCAGTGAGTCCAGAGAGTGCACTGGCACCAGTGGGGATGCAGTGCAGAGTGTCCAGAGAGTGCACTGGCACCACTGGGATGCACTGCAGTGAGTCCAGAGAGTGCTCTGGCACCACTGGAGATGCACTTCAGTGAGTGCAGAGACTGCACTGGCACCACTGGGGATGCAGTGCAGTGAGTCCAGTGAGTGTACTGGCACCACTGGGGATGCACTGCAGTGAGTCCAGAGAGTGCATTGGCACCACTTGGGATGCACTGCAGTGAGTCCAGAGAGTGCACTGGCACCACTGGGGATGCAGTGCCGTGAGTCCAGCGAATGCACTGGCACCACTGGGGATACGGTGCCGGGAGTCCAGAGAGTGCACTGACACCACTGGGGATGCAGTGCAGTGAGTCCACAGAGTGCACTGACACCAGTGGGAATGCGGTGCAGTGAGTCCAGAGAGTGCACTGGCACCACTGGGGATGCACTGCAGTGAGTCCAGAGTGCACTAGCACCACTGGGGATGCAGAGCAGTGAGTCCAGAGAGTGCACTGGCACCACTGAGAATGCATTTCAGTGAGTCCAGAGAGTGCCGTTCCAGCCTCGGTATCCGCTCCAGCCGAGTCAACCCCGCGGTAGGCCCTCCAGCCGCGGCAGACGCTCCAGCCGCGGCAGCCGCTCCAGCCGCTCCAGCCGCGGCAGCCGCTCCAGCCCCTCCAGCCTCGCCAGCCTCTCCATCCGCGGCAGCCGCTCCAGCCGCGGCAGCCGCTCCAGCCGCTCCAACCGCGGCAGCCGCTCCAGCCGCTACCGAGTGGAGCGGCTGCCACGGCTGGAGGGCTACCGCGGCTGGAGCGGCTGCCGCGGCTGGAGCAGTGCAGTGAGTCCAGGGAGTGCAAAGGCACCAGTGGGGATGGAGTGCAGTGAGTCCAAAGACTTCACTGTCACCACTGGGAATGCAGTGCAGTGAGTCCAGGGAGTGCACTTGCACCACTGGGGATGCAGTGCAGTGACTCCAGTGAGTGCACTGACACCACTGGGGATGCACTTCAGTCAGTCCAGTGAGTGTACTGGCACCACTGGGGATGCACTGCAGTGAGTCAAGAGAGTGCACTGGCAGGACTGGGGATGCAGTGCAGTGAGTCCAGAGAGTGCACTGGCACCACTGGGGATGCCCTGCAGTGAGTCCTGAGAGCGCACTGGCACCACTGGGGATGCAGTGCAGTGAGTCCAGAGAGCGCACTGGCACCAGTGGGAATGCGGTGCAGTGAGTCCAGAGAGTGCAATGGCACCACTGGGGATGCACTGCAGTGAGTCCAGAGAGTGCACTAGCACCACTGGGGATGCAGAGCAGTGAGTCCAGAGAGTGCACTGGCACCACTGAGAATGCATTTCAGTGAGTCCAGAGAGTGCCGTTCCAGCCTCGGCATCCGCTCCAGCCGAGTCAACCCCGCGGTAGCCCCTCCAGCCGCGGCAGACGCTCCAGCCGCGGCAGCCGCTCCAGCCGCTCCAGCCGCGGCAGCCGCTCCAGCCCCTACAGCCGCGCCAGCCTCTCCATCCGCGGCAGCCGCTCCAGCCGCGGCAGCCGCTCCAGCCGCTCCAGCCGCGGCAGCCGCTCCAGCCGCTACCGAGTGGAGCGGCTGCCACGGCTGGAGGGCTACCGCGGCTGGAGCGGCTGCCGCGGCTGGAGCAGTGCAGTGAGTCCAGGGAGTGCAAAGGCACCAGTGGGGATGGAGTGCAGTGAGTCCAAAGACTTCAATGTCACCACTGGGAATGCACTTCAGTCAGTCCAGTGAGTGTACTGGCACCACTGGGGATGCACAGCAGTGAGTCCAGAGAGTGCATTGGCACCACTGGGGATGCAGTGCAGTGAGTCCAGAGAGTGCACTGGCACCATTGGAGATGCAGTGCAGTGAGTCCAGAGAGTGCACTGGCACCACTGGGGATGCAGTGCAGTGAGTCCAGAGAGTGCACTGGCACCAGTGGGGATGCAGTGCAGAGTGTCCAGAGAGTGCACTGGCACCACTGGGATGCACTGCAGTGAGTCCAGAGAGTGCTCTGGCACCACTGGAGATGCACTTCAGTGAGTGCAGAGACTGCACTGGCACCACTGGGGATGCAGTGCAGTGAGTCCAGTGAGTGTACTGGCACCACTGGGGATGCACTGCAGTGAGTCCAGAGAGTGCATTGGCACCACTTGGGATGCACTGCAGTGAGTCCAGAGAGTGCACTGGCACCACTGGGGATGCAGTGCAGTGAGTCCAGAGAGTGCACTGGCTCCACTGAGAATGCACTTCAGTGAGTCCAGAGAGTGCACTGGCACCACTGTGGATGCAGTGCCGTGAGTCCAGCGAATGCACTGGCACCACTGGGGATACGGTGCCGGGAGTCCAGAGAGTGCACTGACACCACTGGGGATGCAGTGCAGTGAGTCCACAGAGTGCACTGACACCAGTGGGAATGCGGTGCAGTGAGTCCAGAGAGTGCACTGGCACCACTGGGGATGCACTGCAGTGAGTCCAGAGTGCACTAGCACCACTGGGGATGCAGAGCAGTGAGTCCAGAGAGTGCACTGGCACCACTGAGAATGCATTTCAGTGAGTCCAGAGAGTGCCGTTCCAGCCTCGGTATCCGCTCCAGCCGAGTCAACCCCGCGGTAGGCCCTCCAGCCGCGGCAGACGCTCCAGCCGCGGCAGCCGCTCCAGCCGCTCCAGCCGCGGCAGCCGCTCCAGCCCCTCCAGCCTCGCCAGCCTCTCCATCCGCGGCAGCCGCTCCAGCCGCGGCAGCCGCTCCAGCCGCTCCAACCGCGGCAGCCGCTCCAGCCGCTACCGAGTGGAGCGGCTGCCACGGCTGGAGGGCTACCGCGGCTGGAGCGGCTGCCGCGGCTGGAGCAGTGCAGTGAGTCCAGGGAGTGCAAAGGCACCAGTGGGGATGGAGTGCAGTGAGTCCAAAGACTTCACTGTCACCACTGGGAATGCAGTGCAGTGAGTCCAGGGAGTGCACTTGCACCACTGGGGATGCAGTGCAGTGACTCCAGTGAGTGCACTGACACCACTGGGGATGCACTTCAGTCAGTCCAGTGAGTGTACTGGCACCACTGGGGATGCACTGCAGTGAGTCAAGAGAGTGCACTGGCAGGACTGGGGATGCAGTGCAGTGAGTCCAGAGAGTGCACTGGCACCACTGGGGATGCCCTGCAGTGAGTCCTGAGAGCGCACTGGCACCACTGGGGATGCAGTGCAGTGAGTCCAGAGAGCGCACTGGCACCAGTGGGAATGCGGTGCAGTGAGTCCAGAGAGTGCAATGGCACCACTGGGGATGCACTGCAGTGAGTCCAGAGAGTGCACTAGCACCACTGGGGATGCAGAGCAGTGAGTCCAGAGAGTGCACTGGCACCACTGAGAATGCATTTCAGTGAGTCCAGAGAGTGCCGTTCCAGCCTCGGCATCCGCTCCAGCCGAGTCAACCCCGCGGTAGCCCCTCCAGCCGCGGCAGACGCTCCAGCCGCGGCAGCCGCTCCAGCCGCTCCAGCCGCGGCAGCCGCTCCAGCCCCTCCAGCCGCGCCAGCCTCTCCATCCGCGGCAGCCGCTCCAGCCGCGGCAGCCGCTCCAGCCGCTCCAGCCGCGGCAGCCGCTCCAGCCGCTACCGAGTGGAGCGGCTGCCACGGCTGGAGGGCTACCGCGGCTGGAGCGGCTGCCGCGGCTGGAGCAGTGCAGTGAGTCCAGGGAGTGCAAAGGCACCAGTGGGGATGGAGTGCAGTGAGTCCAAAGACTTCAATGTCACCACTGGGAATGCACTTCAGTCAGTCCAGTGAGTGTACTGGCACCACTGGGGATGCACAGCAGTGAGTCCAGAGAGTGCATTGGCACCACTGGGGATGCAGTGCAGTGAGTCCAGAGAGTGCACTGGCACCATTGGAGATGCAGTGCAGTGAGTCCAGAGAGTGCACTGGCACCACTGGGGATGCAGTGCAGTGAGTCCAGAGAGTGCACTGGCACCAGTGGGGATGCAGTGCAGAGTGTCCAGAGAGTGCACTGGCACCACTGGGATGCACTGCAGTGAGTCCAGAGAGTGCTCTGGCACCACTGGAGATGCACTTCAGTGAGTGCAGAGACTGCACTGGCACCACTGGGGATGCAGTGCAGTGAGTCCAGTGAGTGTACTGGCACCACTGGGGATGCACTGCAGTGAGTCCAGAGAGTGCATTGGCACCACTTGGGATGCACTGCAGTGAGTCCAGAGAGTGCACTGGCACCACTGGGGATGCAGTGCAGTGAGTCCAGAGAGTGCACTGGCTCCACTGAGAATGCACTTCAGTGAGTCCAGAGAGTGCACTGGCACCACTGTGGATGCAGTGCCGTGAGTCCAGCGAATGCACTGGCACCACTGGGGATACGGTGCCGGGAGTCCAGAGAGTGCACTGACACCACTGGGGATGCAGTGCAGTGAGTCCACAGAGTGCACTGACACCAGTGGGAATGCGGTGCAGTGAGTCCAGAGAGTGCACTGGCACCACTGGGGATGCACTGCAGTGAGTCCAGAGTGCACTAGCACCACTGGGGATGCAGAGCAGTGAGTCCAGAGAGTGCACTGGCACCACTGAGAATGCATTTCAGTGAGTCCAGAGAGTGCCGTTCCAGCCTCGGTATCCGCTCCAGCCGAGTCAACCCCGCGGTAGGCCCTCCAGCCGCGGCAGACGCTCCAGCCGCGGCAGCCGCTCCAGCCGCTCCAGCCGCGGCAGCCGCTCCAGCCCCTCCAGCCTCGCCAGCCTCTCCATCCGCGGCAGCCGCTCCAGCCGCGGCAGCCGCTCCAGCCGCTCCAACCGCGGCAGCCGCTCCAGCCGCTACCGAGTGGAGCGGCTGCCACGGCTGGAGGGCTACCGCGGCTGGAGCGGCTGCCGCGGCTGGAGCAGTGCAGTGAGTCCAGGGAGTGCAAAGGCACCAGTGGGGATGGAGTGCAGTGAGTCCAAAGACTTCACTGTCACCACTGGGAATGCAGTGCAGTGAGTCCAGGGAGTGCACTTGCACCACTGGGGATGCAGTGCAGTGACTCCAGTGAGTGCACTGACACCACTGGGGATGCACTTCAGTCAGTCCAGTGAGTGTACTGGCACCACTGGGGATGCACTGCAGTGAGTCCAGAGAGTGCACTGGCACCACTGGGGATGCAGTGCAGTGAGTCCAGAGAGTGCACTGGCAGGACTGGGGATGCAGTGCAGTGAGTCCAGAGAGTGCACTGGCACCACTGGGGATGCCCTGCAGTGAGTCCTGAGAGCGCACTGGCACCACTGGGGATGCAGTGCAGTGAGTCCAGAGAGCGCACTGGCACCAGTGGGAATGCGGTGCAGTGAGTCCAGAGAGTGCAATGGCACCACTGGGGATGCACTGCAGTGAGTCCAGAGAGTGCACTAGCACCACTGGGGATGCAGAGCAGTGAGTCCAGAGAGTGCACTGGCACCACTGAGAATGCATTTCAGTGAGTCCAGAGAGTGCCGTTCCAGCCTCGGCATCCGCTCCAGCCGAGTCAACCCCGCGGTAGCCCCTCCAGCCGCGGCAGACGCTCCAGCCGCGGCAGCCGCTCCAGCCGCTCCAGCCGCGGCAGCCGCTCCAGCCCCTCCAGCCGCGCCAGCCTCTCCAGCCGCGGCAGCCGCTCCAGCCGCGGTAGCCCTCCAGCCGTGGCAGCCGCTCCACTCGGTAGCGGCTGGAGCGGCTGCCGCGGCTGGAGCGGCTGGAGCGGCTGCCGCGACTGGAGCGGCTGCCGCGGTTGGAGCGGCTGCCGCGGCTGGAGCGGCTGGAGCGGATGCCGCGGCTGGAGCGGCTGGAGCGGCTGCCGCGGCTGGAGCGGCTGGCGCGGCTGGAGGAGCTACCGCGGCTGGAGCGGTTAACGCGGCTGGAGCGGATGCCGAGGCTGGAGCGGATGCCGCGGCTGGTGCGCCTGGAGAGGCTGCCGCGGCTGGAGCAGTGCAGTGAGTCCAGAGAGTGCACTGGCACCATTGGGGATGCAGTGCAGTGAGTCCAGAGAGTGCACTGGCAGGACTGGGGATGCAGTGCAGTGAGTCCAGAGAGTGCACTGGCACCACTGAGGATGCAATGCAGTGAGTCCAGAGAGTGCACTGGCACCACTGGGCATGCAGTGCTGTGAGTCCAGAGAGTGCACTGGCACCACTGGGGATGCACTTCAGTCAGTCCAGTGAGTGTACTGGCACCACTGGGGATGCACTGCAGTGAGTCAAGAGAGTGCACTGGCAGGACTGGGGATGCAGTGCAGTGAGTCCAGAGAGTGCACTGGCACCACTGGGGATGCCCTGCAGTGAGTCCTGAGAGCGCACTGGCACCACTGGGGATGCAGTGCAGTGAGTCCAGAGAGAGCACTGGCACCAGTGGGAATGCGGTGCAGTGAGTCCAGAGAGTGCAATGGCACCACTGGGGATGCACTGCAGTGAGTCCAGAGAGTGCACTAGCACCACTGGGGATGCAGAGCAGTGAGTCCAGAGAGTGCACTGGCACCACTGAGAATGCATTTCAGTGAGTCCAGAGAGTGCCGTTCCAGCCTCGGCATCCGCTCCAGCCGAGTCAACCCCGCGGTAGCCCCTCCAGCCGCGGCAGACGCTCCAGCCGCGGCAGCCGCTCCAGCCGCTCCAGCCGCGGCAGCCGCTCCAGCCCCTCCAGCCGCGCCAGCCTCTCCATCCGCGGCAGCCGCTCCAGCCGCGGCAGCCGCTCCAGCCGCGGCAGCCGCTCCAGCCGCTACCGAGTGGAGCGGCTGCCACGGCTGGAGGGCTACCGCGGCTGGAGCGGCTGCCGCGGCTGGAGCAGTGCAGTGAGTCCAGGGAGTGCAAAGGCACCAGTGGGGATGGAGTGCAGTGAGTCCAAAGACTTCAATGTCACCACTGGGAATGCACTTCAGTCAGTCCAGTGAGTGTACTGGCACCACTGGGGATGCACAGCAGTGAGTCCAGAGAGTGCATTGGCACCACTGGGGATGCAGTGCAGTGAGTCCAGAGAGTGCACTGGCACCATTGGAGATGCAGTGCAGTGAGTCCAGAGAGTGCACTGGCACCACTGGGGATGCAGTGCAGTGAGTCCAGAGAGTGCACTGGCACCAGTGGGGATGCAGTGCAGAGTGTCCAGAGAGTGCACTGGCACCACAGGTGATGCACTGCAGTGAGTCCAGAGAGTGCTCTGGCACCACTGGAGATGCACTTCAGTGAGTGCAGAGACTGCACTGGCACCACTGGGGATGCAGTGCAGTGAGTCCAGTGAGTGTACTGGCACCACTGGGGATGCACTGCAGTGAGTCCAGAGAGTGCATTGGCACCACTTGGGATGCACTGCAGTGAGTCCAGAGAGTGCACTGGCACCACTGGGGATGCAGTGCAGTGAGTCCAGAGAGTGCACTGGCTCCACTGAGAATGCACTTCAGTGAGTCCAGAGAGTGCACTGGCACCACTGTGGATGCAGTGCCGTGAGTCCAGCGAATGCACTGGCACCACTGGGGATACGGTGCCGGGAGTCCAGAGAGTGCACTGACACCACTGGGGATGCAGTGCAGTGAGTCCACAGAGTGCACTGACACCAGTGGGAATGCGGTGCAGTGAGTCCAGAGAGTGCACTGGCACCACTGGGGATGCACTGCAGTGAGTCCAGAGTGCACTAGCACCACTGGGGATGCAGAGCAGTGAGTCCAGAGAGTGCACTGGCACCACTGAGAATGCATTTCAGTGAGTCCAGAGAGTGCCGTTCCAGCCTCGGTATCCGCTCCAGCCGAGTCAACCCCGCGGTAGGCCCTCCAGCCGCGGCAGACGCTCCAGCCGCGGCAGCCGCTCCAGCCGCTCCAGCCGCGGCAGCCGCTCCAGCCCCTCCAGCCTCGCCAGCCTCTCCATCCGCGGCAGCCGCTCCAGCCGCGGCAGCCGCTCCAGCCGCTCCAACCGCGGCAGCCGCTCCAGCCGCTACCGAGTGGAGCGGCTGCCACGGCTGGAGGGCTACCGCGGCTGGAGCGGCTGCCGCGGCTGGAGCAGTGCAGTGAGTCCAGGGAGTGCAAAGGCACCAGTGGGGATGGAGTGCAGTGAGTCCAAAGACTTCACTGTCACCACTGGGAATGCAGTGCAGTGAGTCCAGGGAGTGCACTTGCACCACTGGGGATGCAGTGCAGTGACTCCAGTGAGTGCACTGACACCACTGGGGATGCACTTCAGTCAGTCCAGTGAGTGTACTGGCACCACTGGGGATGCACTGCAGTGAGTCAAGAGAGTGCACTGGCAGGACTGGGGATGCAGTGCAGTGAGTCCAGAGAGTGCACTGGCACCACTGGGGATGCCCTGCAGTGAGTCCTGAGAGCGCACTGGCACCACTGGGGATGCAGTGCAGTGAGTCCAGAGAGCGCACTGGCACCAGTGGGAATGCGGTGCAGTGAGTCCAGAGAGTCCAATGGCACCACTGGGGATGCACTGCAGTGAGTCCAGAGAGTGCACTAGCACCACTGGGGATGCAGAGCAGTGAGTCCAGAGAGTGCACTGGCACCACTGAGAATGCATTTCAGTGAGTCCAGAGAGTGCCGTTCCAGCCTCGGCATCCGCTCCAGCCGAGTCAACCCCGCGGTAGCCCCTCCAGCCGCGGCAGACGCTCCAGCCGCGGCAGCCGCTCCAGCCGCTCCAGCCGCGGCAGCCGCTCCAGCCCCTCCAGCCGCGCCAGCCTCTCCAGCCGCGGCAGCCGCTCCAGCCGCGGTAGCCCTCCAGCCGTGGCAGCCGCTCCACTCGGTAGCGGCTGGAGCGGCTGCCGCGGCTGGAGCGGCTGGAGCGGCTGCCGCGACTGGAGCGGCTGCCGCGGTTGGAGCGGCTGCCGCGGCTGGAGCGGCTGCCGCGGTTGGAGCGGCTGCCGCGGCTGGAGCGGCTGCCGCGGCTGGAGCGGCTGGCGCGGCTGGAGGAGCTACCGCGGCTGGAGCGGTTAACGCGGCTGGAGCGGATGCCGAGGCTGGAGCGGATGCCGCGGCTGGTGCGCCTGGAGAGGCTGCCGCGGCTGGAGCAGTGCAGTGAGTCCAGAGAGTGCACTGGCACCATTGGGGATGCAGTGCAGTGAGTCCAGAGAGTGCACTGGCAGGACTGGGGATGCAGTGCAGTGAGTCCAGAGAGTGCACTGGCACCACTGAGGATGCAATGCAGTGAGTCCAGAGAGTGCACTGGCACCACTGGGCATGCAGTGCTGTGAGTCCAGAGAGTGCACTGGCACCACTGGGGATGCACTTCAGTCAGTCCAGTGAGTGTACTGGCACCACTGGGGATGCACTGCAGTGAGTCAAGAGAGTGCACTGGCAGGACTGGGGATGCAGTGCAGTGAGTCCAGAGAGTGCACTGGCACCACTGGGGATGCCCTGCAGTGAGTCCTGAGAGCGCACTGGCACCACTGGGGATGCAGTGCAGTGAGTCCAGAGAGAGCACTGGCACCAGTGGGAATGCGGTGCAGTGAGTCCAGAGAGTGCAATGGCACCACTGGGGATGCACTGCAGTGAGTCCAGAGAGTGCACTAGCACCACTGGGGATGCAGAGCAGTGAGTCCAGAGAGTGCACTGGCACCACTGAGAATGCATTTCAGTGAGTCCAGAG
Source organism: Anser brachyrhynchus (assembly GCF_964034855.1). Lineage (NCBI taxonomy): Eukaryota > Metazoa > Chordata > Aves > Anseriformes > Anatidae > Anser > Anser brachyrhynchus. The sequence continues at coordinate 110,955 of NW_027663877.1, forward strand.
AGTGCCGTTCCAGCCTCGGCATCCGCTCCAGCCGAGTCAACCCCGCGGTAGCCCCTCCAGCCGCGGCAGACGCTCCAGCCGCGGCAGCCGCTCCAGCCGCTCCAGCCGCGGCAGCCGCTCCAGCCCCTCCAGCCGCGCCAGCCTCTCCATCCGCGGCAGCCGCTCCAGCCGCGGCAGCCGCTCCAGCCGCGGCAGCCGCTCCAGCCGCTACCGAGTGGAGCGGCTGCCACGGCTGGAGGGCTACCGCGGCTGGAGCGGCTGCCGCGGCTGGAGCAGTGCAGTGAGTCCAGGGAGTGCAAAGGCACCAGTGGGGATGGAGTGCAGTGAGTCCAAAGACTTCAATGTCACCACTGGGAATGCACTTCAGTCAGTCCAGTGAGTGTACTGGCACCACTGGGGATGCACAGCAGTGAGTCCAGAGAGTGCAATGGCACCACTGGGGATGCACTGCAGTGAGTCCAGAGAGTGCACTGGCACCACTGGGGATGCAGAGCAGTGAGTCCAGAGAGTGCACTGGCACCACTGAGAATGCATTTCAGTGAGTCCAGAGAGTGCCGTTCCAGCCTCGGCATCCGCTCCAGCCGAGTCAACCCCGCGGTAGCCCCTCCAGCCGCGGCAGACGCTCCAGCCGCGGCAGCCGCTCCAGCCGCTCCAGCCGCGGCAGCCGCTCCAGCCCCTCCAGCCGCGCCAGCCTCTCCATCCGCGGCAGCCGCTCCAGCCGCGGCAGCCGCTCCAGCCGCGGCAGCCGCTCCAGCCGCTACCGAGTGGAGCGGCTGCCACGGCTGGAGGGCTACCGCGGCTGGAGAGGCTGCCGCGGCTGGAGCAGTGCAGTGAGTCCAGGGAGTGCAAAGGCACCAGTGGGGATGGAGTGCAGTGAGTCCAAAGACTTCACTGTCACCACTGGGAATGCAGTGCAGTGAGTCCAGGGAGTGCACTTGCACCACTGGGGATGCAGTGCAGTGACTCCAGTGAGTGCACTGACACCACTGGGGATGCACTTCAGTCAGTCCAGTGAGTGTACTGGCACCACTGGGGATGCACTGCAGTGAGTCAAGAGAGTGCACTGGCAGGACTGGGGATGCAGTGCAGTGAGTCCAGAGAGTGCACTGGCACCACTGGGGATGCCCTGCAGTGAGTCCTGAGAGCGCACTGGCACCACTGGGGATGCAGTGCAGTGAGTCCAGAGAGCGCACTGGCACCAGTGGGAATGCGGTGCAGTGAGTCCAGAGAGTGCAATGGCACCACTGGGGATGCACTGCAGTGAGTCCAGAGAGTGCACTAGCACCACTGGGGATGCAGAGCAGTGAGTCCAGAGAGTGCACTGGCACCACTGAGAATGCATTTCAGTGAGTCCAGAGAGTGCCGTTCCAGCCTCGGCATCCGCTCCAGCCGAGTCAACCCCGCGGTAGCCCCTCCAGCCGCGGCAGACGCTCCAGCCGCGGCAGCCGCTCCAGCCGCTCCAGCCGCGGCAGCCGCTCCAGCCCCTCCAGCCGCGCCAGCCTCTCCATCCGCGGCAGCCGCTCCAGCCGCGGCAGCCGCTCCAGCCGCTCCAGCCGCGGCAGCCGCTCCAGCCGCTCCAGCCGCGGCAGCCGCTCCAGCCGCTACCGAGTGGAGCGGCTGCCACGGCTGGAGGGCTACCGCGGCTGGAGCGGCTGCCGCGGCTGGAGCAGTGCAGTGAGTCCAGGGAGTGCAAAGGCACCAGTGGGGATGGAGTGCAGTGAGTCCAAAGACTTCAATGTCACCACTGGGAATGCACTTCAGTCAGTCCAGTGAGTGTACTGGCACCACTGGGGATGCACAGCAGTGAGTCCAGAGAGTGCATTGGCACCACTGGGGATGCAGTGCAGTGAGTCCAGAGAGTGCACTGGCACCATTGGAGATGCAGTGCAGTGAGTCCAGAGAGTGCACTGGCACCACTGGGGATGCAGTGCAGTGAGTCCAGAGAGTGCACTGGCACCAGTGGGGATGCAGTGCAGAGTGTCCAGAGAGTGCACTGGCACCACTGGGATGCACTGCAGTGAGTCCAGAGAGTGCTCTGGCACCACTGGAGATGCACTTCAGTGAGTGCAGAGACTGCACTGGCACCACTGGGGATGCAGTGCAGTGAGTCCAGTGAGTGTACTGGCACCACTGGGGATGCACTGCAGTGAGTCCAGAGAGTGCATTGGCACCACTTGGGATGCACTGCAGTGAGTCCAGAGAGTGCACTGGCACCACTGGGGATGCAGTGCAGTGAGTCCAGAGAGTGCACTGGCTCCACTGAGAATGCACTTCAGTGAGTCCAGAGAGTGCACTGGCACCACTGTGGATGCAGTGCCGTGAGTCCAGCGAATGCACTGGCACCACTGGGGATACGGTGCCGGGAGTCCAGAGAGTGCACTGACACCACTGGGGATGCAGTGCAGTGAGTCCACAGAGTGCACTGACACCAGTGGGAATGCGGTGCAGTGAGTCCAGAGAGTGCACTGGCACCACTGGGGATGCACTGCAGTGAGTCCAGAGTGCACTAGCACCACTGGGGATGCAGAGCAGTGAGTCCAGAGAGTGCACTGGCACCACTGAGAATGCATTTCAGTGAGTCCAGAGAGTGCCGTTCCAGCCTCGGTATCCGCTCCAGCCGAGTCAACCCCGCGGTAGGCCCTCCAGCCGCGGCAGACGCTCCAGCCGCGGCAGCCGCTCCAGCCGCTCCAGCCGCGGCAGCCGCTCCAGCCCCTCCAGCCTCGCCAGCCTCTCCATCCGCGGCAGCCGCTCCAGCCGCGGCAGCCGCTCCAGCCGCTCCAACCGCGGCAGCCGCTCCAGCCGCTACCGAGTGGAGCGGCTGCCACGGCTGGAGGGCTACCGCGGCTGGAGCGGCTGCCGCGGCTGGAGCAGTGCAGTGAGTCCAGGGAGTGCAAAGGCACCAGTGGGGATGGAGTGCAGTGAGTCCAAAGACTTCACTGTCACCACTGGGAATGCAGTGCAGTGAGTCCAGGGAGTGCACTTGCACCACTGGGGATGCAGTGCAGTGACTCCAGTGAGTGCACTGACACCACTGGGGATGCACTTCAGTCAGTCCAGTGAGTGTACTGGCACCACTGGGGATGCACTGCAGTGAGTCAAGAGAGTGCACTGGCAGGACTGGGGATGCAGTGCAGTGAGTCCAGAGAGTGCACTGGCACCACTGGGGATGCCCTGCAGTGAGTCCTGAGAGCGCACTGGCACCACTGGGGATGCAGTGCAGTGAGTCCAGAGAGCGCACTGGCACCAGTGGGAATGCGGTGCAGTGAGTCCAGAGAGTGCAATGGCACCACTGGGGATGCACTGCAGTGAGTCCAGAGAGTGCACTAGCACCACTGGGGATGCAGAGCAGTGAGTCCAGAGAGTGCACTGGCACCATTGGAGATGCAGTGCAGTGAGTCCAGAGAGTGCACTGGCACCACTGGGGATGCAGTGCAGTGAGTCCAGAGAGTGCACTGGCACCAGTGGGGATGGAGTGCAGTGAGTCCAAAGACTTCAATGTCACCACTGGGAATGCACTTCAGTCAGTCCAGTGAGTGTACTGGCACCACTGGGGATGCACAGCAGTGAGTCCAGAGAGTGCACTGGCACCATTGGAGATGCAGTGCAGTGAGTCCAGAGAGTGCACTGGCACCACTGGGGATGCAGTGCAGTGAGTCCAGGGAGTGCAAAGGCACCAGTGGGGATGGAGTGCAGTGAGTCCAAAGACTTCAATGTCACCACTGGGAATGCACTTCAGTCAGTCCAGTGAGTGTACTGGCACCACTGGGGATGCACAGCAGTGAGTCCAGAGAGTGCATTGGCACCACTGGGGATGCAGTGCAGTGAGTCCAGAGAGTGCACTGGCACCATTGGAGATGCAGTGCAGTGAGTCCAGAGAGTGCACTGGCACCACTGGGGATGCAGTGCAGTGAGTCCAGAGAGTGCACTGGCACCACTGGGATGCACTGCAGTGAGTCCAGAGAGTGCTCTGGCACCACTGGAGATGCACTTCAGTGAGTGCAGAGACTGCACTGGCACCACTGGGGATGCAGTGCAGTGAGTCCAGTGAGTGTACTGGCACCACTGGGGATGCACTGCAGTGAGTCCAGAGAGTGCATTGGCACCACTTGGGATGCACTGCAGTGAGTCCAGAGAGTGCACTGGCACCACTGGGGATGCAGTGCAGTGAGTCCAGAGAGTGCACTGGCTCCACTGAGAATGCACTTCAGTGAGTCCAGAGAGTGCACTGGCACCACTGTGGATGCAGTGCCGTGAGTCCAGCGAATGCACTGGCACCACTGGGGATACGGTGCCGGGAGTCCAGAGAGTGCACTGACACCACTGGGGATGCAGTGCAGTGAGTCCACAGAGTGCACTGACACCAGTGGGAATGCGGTGCAGTGAGTCCAGAGAGTGCACTGGCACCACTGGGGATGCACTGCAGTGAGTCCAGAGTGCACTAGCACCACTGGGGATGCAGAGCAGTGAGTCCAGAGAGTGCACTGGCACCACTGAGAATGCATTTCAGTGAGTCCAGAGAGTGCCGTTCCAGCCTCGGTATCCGCTCCAGCCGAGTCAACCCCGCGGTAGGCCCTCCAGCCGCGGCAGACGCTCCAGCCGCGGCAGCCGCTCCAGCCGCTCCAGCCGCGGCAGCCGCTCCAGCCCCTCCAGCCTCGCCAGCCTCTCCATCCGCGGCAGCCGCTCCAGCCGCGGCAGCCGCTCCAGCCGCTCCAACCGCGGCAGCCGCTCCAGCCGCTACCGAGTGGAGCGGCTGCCACGGCTGGAGGGCTACCGCGGCTGGAGCGGCTGCCGCGGCTGGAGCAGTGCAGTGAGTCCAGGGAGTGCAAAGGCACCAGTGGGGATGGAGTGCAGTGAGTCCAAAGACTTCACTGTCACCACTGGGAATGCAGTGCAGTGAGTCCAGGGAGTGCACTTGCACCACTGGGGATGCAGTGCAGTGACTCCAGTGAGTGCACTGACACCACTGGGGATGCACTTCAGTCAGTCCAGTGAGTGTACTGGCACCACTGGGGATGCACTGCAGTGAGTCAAGAGAGTGCACTGGCAGGACTGGGGATGCAGTGCAGTGAGTCCAGAGAGTGCACTGGCACCACTGGGGATGCCCTGCAGTGAGTCCTGAGAGCGCACTGGCACCACTGGGGATGCAGTGCAGTGAGTCCAGAGAGCGCACTGGCACCAGTGGGAATGCAGTGCAGTGACTCCAGTGAGTGCACTGGCACCACTGGGGATGCCCTGCAGTGAGTCCTGAGAGTGCACTGGCAGGACTGGGGATGCAGTGCAGTGAGTCCAGAGAGCGCACTGTCACCACTGGGAATGCACTGCAGTGAGTCCAGAGAGTGCACTGGCACCACTGAGAATGCATTTCAGTGAGTCCAGAGAGTGCCGTTCCAGCCTCGGCATCCGCTCCAGCCGAGTCAACCCCGCGGTAGCCCCTCCAGCCGCGGCAGACGCTCCAGCCGCGGCAGCCGCTCCAGCCGCTCCAGCCGCGGCAGCCGCTCCAGCCCCTCCAGCCGCGCCAGCCTCTCCAGCCGCGGCAGCCGCTCCAGCCGCGGTAGCCCTCCAGCCGTGGCAGCCGCTCCACTCGGTAGCGGCTGGAGCGGCTGCCGCGGCTGGAGCGGCTGGAGCGGCTGCCGCGACTGGAGCGGCTGCCGCGGTTGGAGCGGCTGCCGCGGCTGGAGCGGCTGGAGCGGATGCCGCGGCTGGAGCGGCTGGAGCGGCTGCCGCGGCTGGAGCGGCTGGCGCGGCTGGAGGAGCTACCGCGGCTGGAGCGGTTAACGCGGCTGGAGCGGATGCCGAGGCTGGAGCGGATGCCGCGGCTGGTGCGCCTGGAGAGGCTGCCGCGGCTGGAGCAGTGCAGTGAGTCCAGAGAGTGCACTGGCACCATTGGGGATGCAGTGCAGTGAGTCCAGAGAGTGCACTGGCAGGACTGGGGATGCAGTGCAGTGAGTCCAGAGAGTGCACTGGCACCACTGAGGATGCAATGCAGTGAGTCCAGAGAGTGCACTGGCACCACTGGGCATGCAGTGCTGTGAGTCCAGAGAGTGCACTGGCACCACTGGGGATGCACTTCAGTCAGTCCAGTGAGTGTACTGGCACCACTGGGGATGCACTGCAGTGAGTCAAGAGAGTGCACTGGCAGGACTGGGGATGCAGTGCAGTGAGTCCAGAGAGTGCACTGGCACCACTGGGGATGCCCTGCAGTGAGTCCTGAGAGCGCACTGGCACCACTGGGGATGCAGTGCAGTGAGTCCAGAGAGCGCACTGGCACCAGTGGGAATGCGGTGCAGTGAGTCCAGAGAGTGCAATGGCACCACTGGGGATGCACTGCAGTGAGTCCAGAGAGTGCACTAGCACCACTGGGGATGCAGAGCAGTGAGTCCAGAGAGTGCACTGGCACCACTGAGAATGCATTTCAGTGAGTCCAGAGAGTGCCGTTCCAGCCTCGGCATCCGCTCCAGCCGAGTCAACCCCGCGGTAGCCCCTCCAGCCGCGGCAGACGCTCCAGCCGCGGCAGCCGCTCCAGCCGCTCCAGCCGCGGCAGCCGCTCCAGCCCCTACAGCCGCGCCAGCCTCTCCATCCGCGGCAGCCGCTCCAGCCGCGGCAGCCGCTCCAGCCGCTCCAGCCGCGGCAGCCGCTCCAGCCGCTACCGAGTGGAGCGGCTGCCACGGCTGGAGGGCTACCGCGGCTGGAGCGGCTGCCGCGGCTGGAGCAGTGCAGTGAGTCCAGGGAGTGCAAAGGCACCAGTGGGGATGGAGTGCAGTGAGTCCAAAGACTTCAATGTCACCACTGGGAATGCACTTCAGTCAGTCCAGTGAGTGTACTGGCACCACTGGGGATGCACAGCAGTGAGTCCAGAGAGTGCATTGGCACCACTGGGGATGCAGTGCAGTGAGTCCAGAGAGTGCACTGGCACCATTGGAGATGCAGTGCAGTGAGTCCAGAGAGTGCACTGGCACCACTGGGGATGCAGTGCAGTGAGTCCAGAGAGTGCACTGGCACCAGTGGGGATGCAGTGCAGAGTGTCCAGAGAGTGCACTGGCACCACTGGGATGCACTGCAGTGAGTCCAGAGAGTGCTCTGGCACCACTGGAGATGCACTTCAGTGAGTGCAGAGACTGCACTGGCACCACTGGGGATGCAGTGCAGTGAGTCCAGTGAGTGTACTGGCACCACTGGGGATGCACTGCAGTGAGTCCAGAGAGTGCATTGGCACCACTTGGGATGCACTGCAGTGAGTCCAGAGAGTGCACTGGCACCACTGGGGATGCAGTGCAGTGAGTCCAGAGAGTGCACTGGCTCCACTGAGAATGCACTTCAGTGAGTCCAGAGAGTGCACTGGCACCACTGTGGATGCAGTGCCGTGAGTCCAGCGAATGCACTGGCACCACTGGGGATACGGTGCCGGGAGTCCAGAGAGTGCACTGACACCACTGGGGATGCAGTGCAGTGAGTCCACAGAGTGCACTGACACCAGTGGGAATGCGGTGCAGTGAGTCCAGAGAGTGCACTGGCACCACTGGGGATGCACTGCAGTGAGTCCAGAGTGCACTAGCACCACTGGGGATGCAGAGCAGTGAGTCCAGAGAGTGCACTGGCACCACTGAGAATGCATTTCAGTGAGTCCAGAGAGTGCCGTTCCAGCCTCGGTATCCGCTCCAGCCGAGTCAACCCCGCGGTAGGCCCTCCAGCCGCGGCAGACGCTCCAGCCGCGGCAGCCGCTCCAGCCGCTCCAGCCGCGGCAGCCGCTCCAGCCCCTCCAGCCTCGCCAGCCTCTCCATCCGCGGCAGCCGCTCCAGCCGCGGCAGCCGCTCCAGCCGCTCCAACCGCGGCAGCCGCTCCAGCCGCTACCGAGTGGAGCGGCTGCCACGGCTGGAGGGCTACCGCGGCTGGAGCGGCTGCCGCGGCTGGAGCAGTGCAGTGAGTCCAGGGAGTGCAAAGGCACCAGTGGGGATGGAGTGCAGTGAGTCCAAAGACTTCACTGTCACCACTGGGAATGCAGTGCAGTGAGTCCAGGGAGTGCACTTGCACCACTGGGGATGCAGTGCAGTGACTCCAGTGAGTGCACTGACACCACTGGGGATGCACTTCAGTCAGTCCAGTGAGTGTACTGGCACCACTGGGGATGCACTGCAGTGAGTCAAGAGAGTGCACTGGCAGGACTGGGGATGCAGTGCAGTGAGTCCAGAGAGTGCACTGGCACCACTGGGGATGCCCTGCAGTGAGTCCTGAGAGCGCACTGGCACCACTGGGGATGCAGTGCAGTGAGTCCAGAGAGCGCACTGGCACCAGTGGGAATGCGGTGCAGTGAGTCCAGAGAGTGCAATGGCACCACTGGGGATGCACTGCAGTGAGTCCAGAGAGTGCACTAGCACCACTGGGGATGCAGAGCAGTGAGTCCAGAGAGTGCACTGGCACCACTGAGAATGCATTTCAGTGAGTCCAGAGAGTGCCGTTCCAGCCTCGGCATCCGCTCCAGCCGAGTCAACCCCGCGGTAGCCCCTCCAGCCGCGGCAGACGCTCCAGCCGCGGCAGCCGCTCCAGCCGCTCCAGCCGCGGCAGCCGCTCCAGCCCCTCCAGCCGCGCCAGCCTCTCCATCCGCGGCAGCCGCTCCAGCCGCGGCAGCCGCTCCAGCCGCTCCAGCCGCGGCAGCCGCTCCAGCCGCTACCGAGTGGAGCGGCTGCCACGGCTGGAGGGCTACCGCGGCTGGAGCGGCTGCCGCGGCTGGAGCAGTGCAGTGAGTCCAGGGAGTGCAAAGGCACCAGTGGGGATGGAGTGCAGTGAGTCCAAAGACTTCAATGTCACCACTGGGAATGCACTTCAGTCAGTCCAGTGAGTGTACTGGCACCACTGGGGATGCACAGCAGTGAGTCCAGAGAGTGCATTGGCACCACTGGGGATGCAGTGCAGTGAGTCCAGAGAGTGCACTGGCACCATTGGAGATGCAGTGCAGTGAGTCCAGAGAGTGCACTGGCACCACTGGGGATGCAGTGCAGTGAGTCCAGAGAGTGCACTGGCACCAGTGGGGATGCAGTGCAGAGTGTCCAGAGAGTGCACTGGCACCACTGGGATGCACTGCAGTGAGTCCAGAGAGTGCTCTGGCACCACTGGAGATGCACTTCAGTGAGTGCAGAGACTGCACTGGCACCACTGGGGATGCAGTGCAGTGAGTCCAGTGAGTGTACTGGCACCACTGGGGATGCACTGCAGTGAGTCCAGAGAGTGCATTGGCACCACTTGGGATGCACTGCAGTGAGTCCAGAGAGTGCACTGGCACCACTGGGGATGCAGTGCAGTGAGTCCAGAGAGTGCACTGGCTCCACTGAGAATGCACTTCAGTGAGTCCAGAGAGTGCACTGGCACCACTGTGGATGCAGTGCCGTGAGTCCAGCGAATGCACTGGCACCACTGGGGATACGGTGCCGGGAGTCCAGAGAGTGCACTGACACCACTGGGGATGCAGTGCAGTGAGTCCACAGAGTGCACTGACACCAGTGGGAATGCGGTGCAGTGAGTCCAGAGAGTGCACTGGCACCACTGGGGATGCACTGCAGTGAGTCCAGAGTGCACTAGCACCACTGGGGATGCAGAGCAGTGAGTCCAGAGAGTGCACTGGCACCACTGAGAATGCATTTCAGTGAGTCCAGAGAGTGCCGTTCCAGCCTCGGTATCCGCTCCAGCCGAGTCAACCCCGCGGTAGGCCCTCCAGCCGCGGCAGACGCTCCAGCCGCGGCAGCCGCTCCAGCCGCTCCAGCCGCGGCAGCCGCTCCAGCCCCTCCAGCCTCGCCAGCCTCTCCATCCGCGGCAGCCGCTCCAGCCGCGGCAGCCGCTCCAGCCGCTCCAACCGCGGCAGCCGCTCCAGCCGCTACCGAGTGGAGCGGCTGCCACGGCTGGAGGGCTACCGCGGCTGGAGCGGCTGCCGCGGCTGGAGCAGTGCAGTGAGTCCAGGGAGTGCAAAGGCACCAGTGGGGATGGAGTGCAGTGAGTCCAAAGACTTCACTGTCACCACTGGGAATGCAGTGCAGTGAGTCCAGGGAGTGCACTTGCACCACTGGGGATGCAGTGCAGTGACTCCAGTGAGTGCACTGACACCACTGGGGATGCACTTCAGTCAGTCCAGTGAGTGTACTGGCACCACTGGGGATGCACTGCAGTGAGTCCAGAGAGTGCACTGGCACCACTGGGGATGCAGTGCAGTGAGTCCAGAGAGTGCACTGGCAGGACTGGGGATGCAGTGCAGTGAGTCCAGAGAGTGCACTGGCACCACTGGGGATGCCCTGCAGTGAGTCCTGAGAGCGCACTGGCACCACTGGGGATGCAGTGCAGTGAGTCCAGAGAGCGCACTGGCACCAGTGGGAATGCGGTGCAGTGAGTCCAGAGAGTGCAATGGCACCACTGGGGATGCACTGCAGTGAGTCCAGAGAGTGCACTAGCACCACTGGGGATGCAGAGCAGTGAGTCCAGAGAGTGCACTGGCACCACTGAGAATGCATTTCAGTGAGTCCAGAGAGTGCCGTTCCAGCCTCGGCATCCGCTCCAGCCGAGTCAACCCCGCGGTAGCCCCTCCAGCCGCGGCAGACGCTCCAGCCGCGGCAGCCGCTCCAGCCGCTCCAGCCGCGGCAGCCGCTCCAGCCCCTCCAGCCGCGCCAGCCTCTCCAGCCGCGGCAGCCGCTCCAGCCGCGGTAGCCCTCCAGCCGTGGCAGCCGCTCCACTCGGTAGCGGCTGGAGCGGCTGCCGCGGCTGGAGCGGCTGGAGCGGCTGCCGCGACTGGAGCGGCTGCCGCGGTTGGAGCGGCTGCCGCGGCTGGAGCGGCTGGAGCGGATGCCGCGGCTGGAGCGGCTGGAGCGGCTGCCGCGGCTGGAGCGGCTGGCGCGGCTGGAGGAGCTACCGCGGCTGGAGCGGTTAACGCGGCTGGAGCGGATGCCGAGGCTGGAGCGGATGCCGCGGCTGGTGCGCCTGGAGAGGCTGCCGCGGCTGGAGCAGTGCAGTGAGTCCAGAGAGTGCACTGGCACCATTGGGGATGCAGTGCAGTGAGTCCAGAGAGTGCACTGGCAGGACTGGGGATGCAGTGCAGTGAGTCCAGAGAGTGCACTGGCACCACTGAGGATGCAATGCAGTGAGTCCAGAGAGTGCACTGGCACCACTGGGCATGCAGTGCTGTGAGTCCAGAGAGTGCACTGGCACCACTGGGGATGCACTTCAGTCAGTCCAGTGAGTGTACTGGCACCACTGGGGATGCACTGCAGTGAGTCAAGAGAGTGCACTGGCAGGACTGGGGATGCAGTGCAGTGAGTCCAGAGAGTGCACTGGCACCACTGGGGATGCCCTGCAGTGAGTCCTGAGAGCGCACTGGCACCACTGGGGATGCAGTGCAGTGAGTCCAGAGAGAGCACTGGCACCAGTGGGAATGCGGTGCAGTGAGTCCAGAGAGTGCAATGGCACCACTGGGGATGCACTGCAGTGAGTCCAGAGAGTGCACTAGCACCACTGGGGATGCAGAGCAGTGAGTCCAGAGAGTGCACTGGCACCACTGAGAATGCATTTCAGTGAGTCCAGAGAGTGCCGTTCCAGCCTCGGCATCCGCTCCAGCCGAGTCAACCCCGCGGTAGCCCCTCCAGCCGCGGCAGACGCTCCAGCCGCGGCAGCCGCTCCAGCCGCTCCAGCCGCGGCAGCCGCTCCAGCCCCTCCAGCCGCGCCAGCCTCTCCATCCGCGGCAGCCGCTCCAGCCGCGGCAGCCGCTCCAGCCGCGGCAGCCGCTCCAGCCGCTACCGAGTGGAGCGGCTGCCACGGCTGGAGGGCTACCGCGGCTGGAGCGGCTGCCGCGGCTGGAGCAGTGCAGTGAGTCCAGGGAGTGCAAAGGCACCAGTGGGGATGGAGTGCAGTGAGTCCAAAGACTTCAATGTCACCACTGGGAATGCACTTCAGTCAGTCCAGTGAGTGTACTGGCACCACTGGGGATGCACAGCAGTGAGTCCAGAGAGTGCATTGGCACCACTGGGGATGCAGTGCAGTGAGTCCAGAGAGTGCACTGGCACCATTGGAGATGCAGTGCAGTGAGTCCAGAGAGTGCACTGGCACCACTGGGGATGCAGTGCAGTGAGTCCAGAGAGTGCACTGGCACCAGTGGGGATGCAGTGCAGAGTGTCCAGAGAGTGCACTGGCACCACAGGTGATGCACTGCAGTGAGTCCAGAGAGTGCTCTGGCACCACTGGAGATGCACTTCAGTGAGTGCAGAGACTGCACTGGCACCACTGGGGATGCAGTGCAGTGAGTCCAGTGAGTGTACTGGCACCACTGGGGATGCACTGCAGTGAGTCCAGAGAGTGCATTGGCACCACTTGGGATGCACTGCAGTGAGTCCAGAGAGTGCACTGGCACCACTGGGGATGCAGTGCAGTGAGTCCAGAGAGTGCACTGGCTCCACTGAGAATGCACTTCAGTGAGTCCAGAGAGTGCACTGGCACCACTGTGGATGCAGTGCCGTGAGTCCAGCGAATGCACTGGCACCACTGGGGATACGGTGCCGGGAGTCCAGAGAGTGCACTGACACCACTGGGGATGCAGTGCAGTGAGTCCACAGAGTGCACTGACACCAGTGGGAATGCGGTGCAGTGAGTCCAGAGAGTGCACTGGCACCACTGGGGATGCACTGCAGTGAGTCCAGAGTGCACTAGCACCACTGGGGATGCAGAGCAGTGAGTCCAGAGAGTGCACTGGCACCACTGAGAATGCATTTCAGTGAGTCCAGAGAGTGCCGTTCCAGCCTCGGTATCCGCTCCAGCCGAGTCAACCCCGCGGTAGGCCCTCCAGCCGCGGCAGACGCTCCAGCCGCGGCAGCCGCTCCAGCCGCTCCAGCCGCGGCAGCCGCTCCAGCCCCTCCAGCCTCGCCAGCCTCTCCATCCGCGGCAGCCGCTCCAGCCGCGGCAGCCGCTCCAGCCGCTCCAACCGCGGCAGCCGCTCCAGCCGCTACCGAGTGGAGCGGCTGCCACGGCTGGAGGGCTACCGCGGCTGGAGCGGCTGCCGCGGCTGGAGCAGTGCAGTGAGTCCAGGGAGTGCAAAGGCACCAGTGGGGATGGAGTGCAGTGAGTCCAAAGACTTCACTGTCACCACTGGGAATGCAGTGCAGTGAGTCCAGGGAGTGCACTTGCACCACTGGGGATGCAGTGCAGTGACTCCAGTGAGTGCACTGACACCACTGGGGATGCACTTCAGTCAGTCCAGTGAGTGTACTGGCACCACTGGGGATGCACTGCAGTGAGTCAAGAGAGTGCACTGGCAGGACTGGGGATGCAGTGCAGTGAGTCCAGAGAGTGCACTGGCACCACTGGGGATGCCCTGCAGTGAGTCCTGAGAGCGCACTGGCACCACTGGGGATGCAGTGCAGTGAGTCCAGAGAGCGCACTGGCACCAGTGGGAATGCGGTGCAGTGAGTCCAGAGAGTCCAATGGCACCACTGGGGATGCACTGCAGTGAGTCCAGAGAGTGCACTAGCACCACTGGGGATGCAGAGCAGTGAGTCCAGAGAGTGCACTGGCACCACTGAGAATGCATTTCAGTGAGTCCAGAGAGTGCCGTTCCAGCCTCGGCATCCGCTCCAGCCGAGTCAACCCCGCGGTAGCCCCTCCAGCCGCGGCAGACGCTCCAGCCGCGGCAGCCGCTCCAGCCGCTCCAGCCGCGGCAGCCGCTCCAGCCCCTCCAGCCGCGCCAGCCTCTCCAGCCGCGGCAGCCGCTCCAGCCGCGGTAGCCCTCCAGCCGTGGCAGCCGCTCCACTCGGTAGCGGCTGGAGCGGCTGCCGCGGCTGGAGCGGCTGGAGCGGCTGCCGCGACTGGAGCGGCTGCCGCGGTTGGAGCGGCTGCCGCGGCTGGAGCGGCTGCCGCGGTTGGAGCGGCTGCCGCGGCTGGAGCGGCTGCCGCGGCTGGAGCGGCTGGCGCGGCTGGAGGAGCTACCGCGGCTGGAGCGGTTAACGCGGCTGGAGCGGATGCCGAGGCTGGAGCGGATGCCGCGGCTGGTGCGCCTGGAGAGGCTGCCGCGGCTGGAGCAGTGCAGTGAGTCCAGAGAGTGCACTGGCACCATTGGGGATGCAGTGCAGTGAGTCCAGAGAGTGCACTGGCAGGACTGGGGATGCAGTGCAGTGAGTCCAGAGAGTGCACTGGCACCACTGAGGATGCAATGCAGTGAGTCCAGAGAGTGCACTGGCACCACTGGGCATGCAGTGCTGTGAGTCCAGAGAGTGCACTGGCACCACTGGGGATGCACTTCAGTCAGTCCAGTGAGTGTACTGGCACCACTGGGGATGCACTGCAGTGAGTCAAGAGAGTGCACTGGCAGGACTGGGGATGCAGTGCAGTGAGTCCAGAGAGTGCACTGGCACCACTGGGGATGCCCTGCAGTGAGTCCTGAGAGCGCACTGGCACCACTGGGGATGCAGTGCAGTGAGTCCAGAGAGAGCACTGGCACCAGTGGGAATGCGGTGCAGTGAGTCCAGAGAGTGCAATGGCACCACTGGGGATGCACTGCAGTGAGTCCAGAGAGTGCACTAGCACCACTGGGGATGCAGAGCAGTGAGTCCAGAGAGTGCACTGGCACCACTGAGAATGCATTTCAGTGAGTCCAGAGAGTGCCGTTCCAGCCTCGGCATCCGCTCCAGCCGAGTCAACCCCGCGGTAGCCCCTCCAGCCGCGGCAGACGCTCCAGCCGCGGCAGCCGCTCCAGCCGCTCCAGCCGCGGCAGCCGCTCCAGCCCCTCCAGCCGCGCCAGCCTCTCCATCCGCGGCAGCCGCTCCAGCCGCGGCAGCCGCTCCAGCCGCGGCAGCCGCTCCAGCCGCTACCGAGTGGAGCGGCTGCCACGGCTGGAGGGCTACCGCGGCTGGAGCGGCTGCCGCGGCTGGAGCAGTGCAGTGAGTCCAGGGAGTGCAAAGGCACCAGTGGGGATGGAGTGCAGTGAGTCCAAAGACTTCAATGTCACCACTGGGAATGCACTTCAGTCAGTCCAGTGAGTGTACTGGCACCACTGGGGATGCACAGCAGTGAGTCCAGAGAGTGCAATGGCACCACTGGGGATGCACTGCAGTGAGTCCAGAGAGTGCACTGGCACCACTGGGGATGCAGAGCAGTGAGTCCAGAGAGTGCACTGGCACCACTGAGAATGCATTTCAGTGAGTCCAGAGAGTGCCGTTCCAGCCTCGGCATCCGCTCCAGCCGAGTCAACCCCGCGGTAGCCCCTCCAGCCGCGGCAGACGCTCCAGCCGCGGCAGCCGCTCCAGCCGCTCCAGCCGCGGCAGCCGCTCCAGCCCCTCCAGCCGCGCCAGCCTCTCCATCCGCGGCAGCCGCTCCAGCCGCGGCAGCCGCTCCAGCCGCGGCAGCCGCTCCAGCCGCTACCGAGTGGAGCGGCTGCCACGGCTGGAGGGCTACCGCGGCTGGAGAGGCTGCCGCGGCTGGAGCAGTGCAGTGAGTCCAGGGAGTGCAAAGGCACCAGTGGGGATGGAGTGCAGTGAGTCCAAAGACTTCACTGTCACCACTGGGAATGCAGTGCAGTGAGTCCAGGGAGTGCACTTGCACCACTGGGGATGCAGTGCAGTGACTCCAGTGAGTGCACTGACACCACTGGGGATGCACTTCAGTCAGTCCAGTGAGTGTACTGGCACCACTGGGGATGCACTGCAGTGAGTCAAGAGAGTGCACTGGCAGGACTGGGGATGCAGTGCAGTGAGTCCAGAGAGTGCACTGGCACCACTGGGGATGCCCTGCAGTGAGTCCTGAGAGCGCACTGGCACCACTGGGGATGCAGTGCAGTGAGTCCAGAGAGCGCACTGGCACCAGTGGGAATGCGGTGCAGTGAGTCCAGAGAGTGCAATGGCACCACTGGGGATGCACTGCAGTGAGTCCAGAGAGTGCACTAGCACCACTGGGGATGCAGAGCAGTGAGTCCAGAGAGTGCACTGGCACCACTGAGAATGCATTTCAGTGAGTCCAGAGAGTGCCGTTCCAGCCTCGGCATCCGCTCCAGCCGAGTCAACCCCGCGGTAGCCCCTCCAGCCGCGGCAGACGCTCCAGCCGCGGCAGCCGCTCCAGCCGCTCCAGCCGCGGCAGCCGCTCCAGCCCCTCCAGCCGCGCCAGCCTCTCCATCCGCGGCAGCCGCTCCAGCCGCGGCAGCCGCTCCAGCCGCTCCAGCCGCGGCAGCCGCTCCAGCCGCTCCAGCCGCGGCAGCCGCTCCAGCCGCTACCGAGTGGAGCGGCTGCCACGGCTGGAGGGCTACCGCGGCTGGAGCGGCTGCCGCGGCTGGAGCAGTGCAGTGAGTCCAGGGAGTGCAAAGGCACCAGTGGGGATGGAGTGCAGTGAGTCCAAAGACTTCAATGTCACCACTGGGAATGCACTTCAGTCAGTCCAGTGAGTGTACTGGCACCACTGGGGATGCACAGCAGTGAGTCCAGAGAGTGCATTGGCACCACTGGGGATGCAGTGCAGTGAGTCCAGAGAGTGCACTGGCACCATTGGAGATGCAGTGCAGTGAGTCCAGAGAGTGCACTGGCACCACTGGGGATGCAGTGCAGTGAGTCCAGAGAGTGCACTGGCACCAGTGGGGATGCAGTGCAGAGTGTCCAGAGAGTGCACTGGCACCACTGGGATGCACTGCAGTGAGTCCAGAGAGTGCTCTGGCACCACTGGAGATGCACTTCAGTGAGTGCAGAGACTGCACTGGCACCACTGGGGATGCAGTGCAGTGAGTCCAGTGAGTGTACTGGCACCACTGGGGATGCACTGCAGTGAGTCCAGAGAGTGCATTGGCACCACTTGGGATGCACTGCAGTGAGTCCAGAGAGTGCACTGGCACCACTGGGGATGCAGTGCAGTGAGTCCAGAGAGTGCACTGGCTCCACTGAGAATGCACTTCAGTGAGTCCAGAGAGTGCACTGGCACCACTGTGGATGCAGTGCCGTGAGTCCAGCGAATGCACTGGCACCACTGGGGATACGGTGCCGGGAGTCCAGAGAGTGCACTGACACCACTGGGGATGCAGTGCAGTGAGTCCACAGAGTGCACTGACACCAGTGGGAATGCGGTGCAGTGAGTCCAGAGAGTGCACTGGCACCACTGGGGATGCACTGCAGTGAGTCCAGAGTGCACTAGCACCACTGGGGATGCAGAGCAGTGAGTCCAGAGAGTGCACTGGCACCACTGAGAATGCATTTCAGTGAGTCCAGAGAGTGCCGTTCCAGCCTCGGTATCCGCTCCAGCCGAGTCAACCCCGCGGTAGGCCCTCCAGCCGCGGCAGACGCTCCAGCCGCGGCAGCCGCTCCAGCCGCTCCAGCCGCGGCAGCCGCTCCAGCCCCTCCAGCCTCGCCAGCCTCTCCATCCGCGGCAGCCGCTCCAGCCGCGGCAGCCGCTCCAGCCGCTCCAACCGCGGCAGCCGCTCCAGCCGCTACCGAGTGGAGCGGCTGCCACGGCTGGAGGGCTACCGCGGCTGGAGCGGCTGCCGCGGCTGGAGCAGTGCAGTGAGTCCAGGGAGTGCAAAGGCACCAGTGGGGATGGAGTGCAGTGAGTCCAAAGACTTCACTGTCACCACTGGGAATGCAGTGCAGTGAGTCCAGGGAGTGCACTTGCACCACTGGGGATGCAGTGCAGTGACTCCAGTGAGTGCACTGACACCACTGGGGATGCACTTCAGTCAGTCCAGTGAGTGTACTGGCACCACTGGGGATGCACTGCAGTGAGTCAAGAGAGTGCACTGGCAGGACTGGGGATGCAGTGCAGTGAGTCCAGAGAGTGCACTGGCACCACTGGGGATGCCCTGCAGTGAGTCCTGAGAGCGCACTGGCACCACTGGGGATGCAGTGCAGTGAGTCCAGAGAGCGCACTGGCACCAGTGGGAATGCGGTGCAGTGAGTCCAGAGAGTGCAATGGCACCACTGGGGATGCACTGCAGTGAGTCCAGAGAGTGCACTAGCACCACTGGGGATGCAGAGCAGTGAGTCCAGAGAGTGCACTGGCACCATTGGAGATGCAGTGCAGTGAGTCCAGAGAGTGCACTGGCACCACTGGGGATGCAGTGCAGTGAGTCCAGAGAGTGCACTGGCACCAGTGGGGATGGAGTGCAGTGAGTCCAAAGACTTCAATGTCACCACTGGGAATGCACTTCAGTCAGTCCAGTGAGTGTACTGGCACCACTGGGGATGCACAGCAGTGAGTCCAGAGAGTGCACTGGCACCATTGGAGATGCAGTGCAGTGAGTCCAGAGAGTGCACTGGCACCACTGGGGATGCAGTGCAGTGAGTCCAGGGAGTGCAAAGGCACCAGTGGGGATGGAGTGCAGTGAGTCCAAAGACTTCAATGTCACCACTGGGAATGCACTTCAGTCAGTCCAGTGAGTGTACTGGCACCACTGGGGATGCACAGCAGTGAGTCCAGAGAGTGCATTGGCACCACTGGGGATGCAGTGCAGTGAGTCCAGAGAGTGCACTGGCACCATTGGAGATGCAGTGCAGTGAGTCCAGAGAGTGCACTGGCACCACTGGGGATGCAGTGCAGTGAGTCCAGAGAGTGCACTGGCACCACTGGGATGCACTGCAGTGAGTCCAGAGAGTGCTCTGGCACCACTGGAGATGCACTTCAGTGAGTGCAGAGACTGCACTGGCACCACTGGGGATGCAGTGCAGTGAGTCCAGTGAGTGTACTGGCACCACTGGGGATGCACTGCAGTGAGTCCAGAGAGTGCATTGGCACCACTTGGGATGCACTGCAGTGAGTCCAGAGAGTGCACTGGCACCACTGGGGATGCAGTGCAGTGAGTCCAGAGAGTGCACTGGCTCCACTGAGAATGCACTTCAGTGAGTCCAGAGAGTGCACTGGCACCACTGTGGATGCAGTGCCGTGAGTCCAGCGAATGCACTGGCACCACTGGGGATACGGTGCCGGGAGTCCAGAGAGTGCACTGACACCACTGGGGATGCAGTGCAGTGAGTCCACAGAGTGCACTGACACCAGTGGGAATGCGGTGCAGTGAGTCCAGAGAGTGCACTGGCACCACTGGGGATGCACTGCAGTGAGTCCAGAGTGCACTAGCACCACTGGGGATGCAGAGCAGTGAGTCCAGAGAGTGCACTGGCACCACTGAGAATGCATTTCAGTGAGTCCAGAGAGTGCCGTTCCAGCCTCGGTATCCGCTCCAGCCGAGTCAACCCCGCGGTAGGCCCTCCAGCCGCGGCAGACGCTCCAGCCGCGGCAGCCGCTCCAGCCGCTCCAGCCGCGGCAGCCGCTCCAGCCCCTCCAGCCTCGCCAGCCTCTCCATCCGCGGCAGCCGCTCCAGCCGCGGCAGCCGCTCCAGCCGCTCCAACCGCGGCAGCCGCTCCAGCCGCTACCGAGTGGAGCGGCTGCCACGGCTGGAGGGCTACCGCGGCTGGAGCGGCTGCCGCGGCTGGAGCAGTGCAGTGAGTCCAGGGAGTGCAAAGGCACCAGTGGGGATGGAGTGCAGTGAGTCCAAAGACTTCACTGTCACCACTGGGAATGCAGTGCAGTGAGTCCAGGGAGTGCACTTGCACCACTGGGGATGCAGTGCAGTGACTCCAGTGAGTGCACTGACACCACTGGGGATGCACTTCAGTCAGTCCAGTGAGTGTACTGGCACCACTGGGGATGCACTGCAGTGAGTCAAGAGAGTGCACTGGCAGGACTGGGGATGCAGTGCAGTGAGTCCAGAGAGTGCACTGGCACCACTGGGGATGCCCTGCAGTGAGTCCTGAGAGCGCACTGGCACCACTGGGGATGCAGTGCAGTGAGTCCAGAGAGCGCACTGGCACCAGTGGGAATGCAGTGCAGTGACTCCAGTGAGTGCACTGGCACCACTGGGGATGCCCTGCAGTGAGTCCTGAGAGTGCACTGGCAGGACTGGGGATGCAGTGCAGTGAGTCCAGAGAGCGCACTGTCACCACTGGGAATGCACTGCAGTGAGTCCAGAGAGTGCACTGGCACCACTGAGAATGCATTTCAGTGAGTCCAGAGAGTGCCGTTCCAGCCTCGGCATCCGCTCCAGCCGAGTCAACCCCGCGGTAGCCCCTCCAGCCGCGGCAGACGCTCCAGCCGCGGCAGCCGCTCCAGCCGCTCCAGCCGCGGCAGCCGCTCCAGCCCCTCCAGCCGCGCCAGCCTCTCCAGCCGCGGCAGCCGCTCCAGCCGCGGTAGCCCTCCAGCCGTGGCAGCCGCTCCACTCGGTAGCGGCTGGAGCGGCTGCCGCGGCTGGAGCGGCTGGAGCGGCTGCCGCGACTGGAGCGGCTGCCGCGGTTGGAGCGGCTGCCGCGGCTGGAGCGGCTGGAGCGGATGCCGCGGCTGGAGCGGCTGGAGCGGCTGCCGCGGCTGGAGCGGCTGGCGCGGCTGGAGGAGCTACCGCGGCTGGAGCGGTTAACGCGGCTGGAGCGGATGCCGAGGCTGGAGCGGATGCCGCGGCTGGTGCGCCTGGAGAGGCTGCCGCGGCTGGAGCAGTGCAGTGAGTCCAGAGAGTGCACTGGCACCATTGGGGATGCAGTGCAGTGAGTCCAGAGAGTGCACTGGCAGGACTGGGGATGCAGTGCAGTGAGTCCAGAGAGTGCACTGGCACCACTGAGGATGCAATGCAGTGAGTCCAGAGAGTGCACTGGCACCACTGGGCATGCAGTGCTGTGAGTCCAGAGAGTGCACTGGCACCACTGGGGATGCACTTCAGTCAGTCCAGTGAGTGTACTGGCACCACTGGGGATGCACTGCAGTGAGTCAAGAGAGTGCACTGGCAGGACTGGGGATGCAGTGCAGTGAGTCCAGAGAGTGCACTGGCACCACTGGGGATGCCCTGCAGTGAGTCCTGAGAGCGCACTGGCACCACTGGGGATGCAGTGCAGTGAGTCCAGAGAGCGCACTGGCACCAGTGGGAATGCGGTGCAGTGAGTCCAGAGAGTGCAATGGCACCACTGGGGATGCACTGCAGTGAGTCCAGAGAGTGCACTAGCACCACTGGGGATGCAGAGCAGTGAGTCCAGAGAGTGCACTGGCACCACTGAGAATGCATTTCAGTGAGTCCAGAGAGTGCCGTTCCAGCCTCGGCATCCGCTCCAGCCGAGTCAACCCCGCGGTAGCCCCTCCAGCCGCGGCAGACGCTCCAGCCGCGGCAGCCGCTCCAGCCGCTCCAGCCGCGGCAGCCGCTCCAGCCCCTCCAGCCGCGCCAGCCTCTCCATCCGCGGCAGCCGCTCCAGCCGCGGCAGCCGCTCCAGCCGCGGCAGCCGCTCCAGCCGCTACCGAGTGGAGCGGCTGCCACGGCTGGAGGGCTACCGCGGCTGGAGCGGCTGCCGCGGCTGGAGCAGTGCAGTGAGTCCAGGGAGTGCAAAGGCACCAGTGGGGATGGAGTGCAGTGAGTCCAAAGACTTCAATGTCACCACTGGGAATGCACTTCAGTCAGTCCAGTGAGTGTACTGGCACCACTGGGGATGCACAGCAGTGAGTCCAGAGAGTGCATTGGCACCACTGGGGATGCAGTGCAGTGAGTCCAGAGAGTGCACTGGCACCATTGGAGATGCAGTGCAGTGAGTCCAGAGAGTGCACTGGCACCACTGGGGATGCAGTGCAGTGAGTCCAGAGAGTGCACTGGCACCAGTGGGGATGCAGTGCAGAGTGTCCAGAGAGTGCACTGGCACCACAGGTGATGCACTGCAGTGAGTCCAGAGAGTGCTCTGGCACCACTGGAGATGCACTTCAGTGAGTGCAGAGACTGCACTGGCACCACTGGGGATGCAGTGCAGTGAGTCCAGTGAGTGTACTGGCACCACTGGGGATGCACTGCAGTGAGTCCAGAGAGTGCATTGGCACCACTTGGGATGCACTGCAGTGAGTCCAGAGAGTGCACTGGCACCACTGGGGATGCAGTGCAGTGAGTCCAGAGAGTGCACTGGCTCCACTGAGAATGCACTTCAGTGAGTCCAGAGAGTGCACTGGCACCACTGTGGATGCAGTGCCGTGAGTCCAGCGAATGCACTGGCACCACTGGGGATACGGTGCCGGGAGTCCAGAGAGTGCACTGACACCACTGGGGATGCAGTGCAGTGAGTCCACAGAGTGCACTGACACCAGTGGGAATGCGGTGCAGTGAGTCCAGAGAGTGCACTGGCACCACTGGGGATGCACTGCAGTGAGTCCAGAGTGCACTAGCACCACTGGGGATGCAGAGCAGTGAGTCCAGAGAGTGCACTGGCACCACTGAGAATGCATTTCAGTGAGTCCAGAGAGTGCCGTTCCAACCTCGGCATCCGCTCCAGCCGAGTCAACCCCGCGGTAGGCCCTCCAGCCGCGGCAGACGCTCCAGCCGCGGCAGCCGCTCCAGCCGCTCCAGCCGCGGCAGCCGCTCCAGCCCCTCCAGCCTCGCCAGCCTCTCCATCCGCGGCAGCCGCTCCAGCCGCGGCAGCCGCTCCAGCCGCTCCAACCGCGGCAGCCGCTCCAGCCGCTACCGAGTGGAGCGGCTGCCACGGCTGGAGGGCTACCGCGGCTGGAGGGGCTGCCGCGGCTGGAGCAGTGCAGTGAGTCCAGGGAGTGCAAAGGCACCAGTGGGGATGGAGTGCAGTGAGTCCAAAGACTTCACTGTCACCACTGGGAATGCAGTGCAGTGAGTCCAGGGAGTGCACTTGCACCACTGGGGATGCAGTGCAGTGACTCCAGTGAGTGCACTGACACCACTGGGGATGCACTTCAGTCAGTCCAGTGAGTGTACTGGCACCACTGGGGATGCACTGCAGTGAGTCAAGAGAGTGCACTGGCAGGACTGGGGATGCAGTGCAGTGAGTCCAGAGAGTGCACTGGCACCACTGGGGATGCCCTGCAGTGAGTCCTGAGAGTGCACTGGCACCACTGAGAATGCATTTCAGTGAGTCCAGAGAGTGCCGTTCCAGCCTCGGCATCCGCTCCAGCCGAGTCAACCCCGCGGTAGCCCCTCCAGCCGCGGCAGACGCTCCAGCCGCGGCAGCCGCTCCAGCCGCTCCAGCCGCGGCAGCCGCTCCAGCCCCTCCAGCCGCGCCAGCCTCTCCAGCCGCGGCAGCCGCTCCAGCCGCGGTAGCCCTCCAGCCGTGGCAGCCGCTCCACTCGGTAGCGGCTGGAGCGGCTGCCGCGGCTGGAGCGGCTGGAGCGGCTGCCGCGACTGGAGCGGCTGCCGCGGTTGGAGCGGCTGCCGCGGCTGGAGCGGCTGGAGCGGATGCCGCGGCTGGAGCGGCTGGAGCGGCTGCCGCGGCTGGAGCGGCTGGCGCGGCTGGAGGAGCTACCGCGGCTGGAGCGGTTAACGCGGCTGGAGCGGATGCCGAGGCTGGAGCGGATGCCGCGGCTGGTGCGCCTGGAGAGGCTGCCGCGGCTGGAGCAGTGCAGTGAGTCCAGAGAGTGCACTGGCACCATTGGGGATGCAGTGCAGTGAGTCCAGAGAGTGCACTGGCAGGACTGGGGATGCAGTGCAGTGAGTCCAGAGAGTGCACTGGCACCACTGAGGATGCAATGCAGTGAGTCCAGAGAGTGCACTGGCACCACTGGGCATGCAGTGCTGTGAGTCCAGAGAGTGCACTGGCACCACTGGGGATGCACTTCAGTCAGTCCAGTGAGTGTACTGGCACCACTGGGGATGCACTGCAGTGAGTCAAGAGAGTGCACTGGCAGGACTGGGGATGCAGTGCAGTGAGTCCAGAGAGTGCACTGGCACCACTGGGGATGCCCTGCAGTGAGTCCTGAGAGCGCACTGGCACCACTGGGGATGCAGTGCAGTGAGTCCAGAGAGCGCACTGGCACCAGTGGGAATGCGGTGCAGTGAGTCCAGAGAGTGCAATGGCACCACTGGGGATGCACTGCAGTGAGTCCAGAGAGTGCACTAGCACCACTGGGGATGCAGAGCAGTGAGTCCAGAGAGTGCACTGGCACCACTGAGAATGCATTTCAGTGAGTCCAGAGAGTGCCGTTCCAGCCTCGGCATCCGCTCCAGCCGAGTCAACCCCGCGGTAGCCCCTCCAGCCGCGGCAGACGCTCCAGCCGCGGCAGCCGCTCCAGCCGCTCCAGCCGCGGCAGCCGCTCCAGCCCCTCCAGCCGCGCCAGCCTCTCCATCCGCGGCAGCCGCTCCAGCCGCGGCAGCCGCTCCAGCCGCGGCAGCCGCTCCAGCCGCTACCGAGTGGAGCGGCTGCCACGGCTGGAGGGCTACCGCGGCTGGAGCGGCTGCCGCGGCTGGAGCAGTGCAGTGAGTCCAGGGAGTGCAAAGGCACCAGTGGGGATGGAGTGCAGTGAGTCCAGAGAGTGCACTGGCACCAGTGGGGATGCAGTGCAGAGTGTCCAGAGAGTGCACTGGCACCACAGGTGATGCACTGCAGTGAGTCCAGAGAGTGCTCTGGCACCACTGGAGATGCACTTCAGTGAGTGCAGAGACTGCACTGGCACCACTGGGGATGCAGTGCAGTGAGTCCAGTGAGTGTACTGGCACCACTGGGGATGCACTGCAGTGAGTCCAGAGAGTGCATTGGCACCACTTGGGATGCACTGCAGTGAGTCCAGAGAGTGCACTGGCACCACTGGGGATGCAGTGCAGTGAGTCCAGAGAGTGCACTGGCTCCACTGAGAATGCACTTCAGTGAGTCCAGAGAGTGCACTGGCACCACTGTGGATGCAGTGCCGTGAGTCCAGCGAATGCACTGGCACCACTGGGGATACGGTGCCGGGAGTCCAGAGAGTGCACTGACACCACTGGGGATGCAGTGCAGTGAGTCCACAGAGTGCACTGACACCAGTGGGAATGCGGTGCAGTGAGTCCAGAGAGTGCACTGGCACCACTGGGGATGCACTGCAGTGAGTCCAGAGTGCACTAGCACCACTGGGGATGCAGAGCAGTGAGTCCAGAGAGTGCACTGGCACCACTGAGAATGCATTTCAGTGAGTCCAGAGAGTGCCGTTCCAGCCTCGGTATCCGCTCCAGCCGAGTCAACCCCGCGGTAGGCCCTCCAGCCGCGGCAGACGCTCCAGCCGCGGCAGCCGCTCCAGCCGCTCCAGCCGCGGCAGCCGCTCCAGCCCCTCCAGCCTCGCCAGCCTCTCCATCCGCGGCAGCCGCTCCAGCCGCGGCAGCCGCTCCAGCCGCTCCAACCGCGGCAGCCGCTCCAGCCGCTACCGAGTGGAGCGGCTGCCACGGCTGGAGGGCTACCGCGGCTGGAGCGGCTGCCGCGGCTGGAGCAGTGCAGTGAGTCCAGGGAGTGCAAAGGCACCAGTGGGGATGGAGTGCAGTGAGTCCAAAGACTTCACTGTCACCACTGGGAATGCAGTGCAGTGAGTCCAGGGAGTGCACTTGCACCACTGGGGATGCAGTGCAGTGACTCCAGTGAGTGCACTGACACCACTGGGGATGCACTTCAGTCAGTCCAGTGAGTGTACTGGCACCACTGGGGATGCACTGCAGTGAGTCAAGAGAGTGCACTGGCAGGACTGGGGATGCAGTGCAGTGAGTCCAGAGAGTGCACTGGCACCACTGGGGATGCCCTGCAGTGAGTCCTGAGAGCGCACTGGCACCACTGGGGATGCAGTGCAGTGAGTCCAGAGAGCGCACTGGCACCAGTGGGAATGCGGTGCAGTGAGTCCAGAGAGTGCAATGGCACCACTGGGGATGCACTGCAGTGAGTCCAGAGAGTGCACTAGCACCACTGGGGATGCAGAGCAGTGAGTCCAGAGAGTGCACTGGCACCACTGAGAATGCATTTCAGTGAGTCCAGAGAGTGCCGTTCCAGCCTCGGCATCCGCTCCAGCCGAGTCAACCCCGCGGTAGCCCCTCCAGCCGCGGCAGACGCTCCAGCCGCGGCAGCCGCTCCAGCCGCTCCAGCCGCGGCAGCCGCTCCAGCCCCTCCAGCCGCGCCAGCCTCTCCATCCGCGGCAGCCGCTCCAGCCGCGGCAGCCGCTCCAGCCGCTCCAGCCGCGGCAGCCGCTCCAGCCGCTACCGAGTGGAGCGGCTGCCACGGCTGGAGGGCTACCGCGGCTGGAGCGGCTGCCGCGGCTGGAGCAGTGCAGTGAGTCCAGGGAGTGCAAAGGCACCAGTGGGGATGGAGTGCAGTGAGTCCAAAGACTTCAATGTCACCACTGGGAATGCACTTCAGTCAGTCCAGTGAGTGTACTGGCACCACTGGGGATGCACAGCAGTGAGTCCAGAGAGTGCATTGGCACCACTGGGGATGCAGTGCAGTGAGTCCAGAGAGTGCACTGGCACCATTGGAGATGCAGTGCAGTGAGTCCAGAGAGTGCACTGGCACCACTGGGGATGCAGTGCAGTGAGTCCAGAGAGTGCACTGGCACCAGTGGGGATGCAGTGCAGAGTGTCCAGAGAGTGCACTGGCACCACTGGGATGCACTGCAGTGAGTCCAGAGAGTGCTCTGGCACCACTGGAGATGCACTTCAGTGAGTGCAGAGACTGCACTGGCACCACTGGGGATGCAGTGCAGTGAGTCCAGTGAGTGTACTGGCACCACTGGGGATGCACTGCAGTGAGTCCAGAGAGTGCATTGGCACCACTTGGGATGCACTGCAGTGAGTCCAGAGAGTGCACTGGCACCACTGGGGATGCAGTGCAGTGAGTCCAGAGAGTGCACTGGCTCCACTGAGAATGCACTTCAGTGAGTCCAGAGAGTGCACTGGCACCACTGTGGATGCAGTGCCGTGAGTCCAGCGAATGCACTGGCACCACTGGGGATACGGTGCCGGGAGTCCAGAGAGTGCACTGACACCACTGGGGATGCAGTGCAGTGAGTCCACAGAGTGCACTGACACCAGTGGGAATGCGGTGCAGTGAGTCCAGAGAGTGCACTGGCACCACTGGGGATGCACTGCAGTGAGTCCAGAGTGCACTAGCACCACTGGGGATGCAGAGCAGTGAGTCCAGAGAGTGCACTGGCACCACTGAGAATGCATTTCAGTGATTCCAGAGAGTGCCGTTCCAGCCTCGGTATCCGCTCCAGCCGAGTCAACCCCGCGGTAGGCCCTCCAGCCGCGGCAGACGCTCCAGCCGCGGCAGCCGCTCCAGCCGCTCCAGCCGCGGCAGCCGCTCCAGCCCCTCCAGCCTCGCCAGCCTCTCCATCCGCGGCAGCCGCTCCAGCCGCGGCAGCCGCTCCAGCCGCTCCAACCGCGGCAGCCGCTCCAGCCGCTACCGAGTGGAGCGGCTGCCACGGCTGGAGGGCTACCGCGGCTGGAGCGGCTGCCGCGGCTGGAGCAGTGCAGTGAGTCCAGGGAGTGCAAAGGCACCAGTGGGGATGGAGTGCAGTGAGTCCAAAGACTTCACTGTCACCACTGGGAATGCAGTGCAGTGAGTCCAGGGAGTGCACTTGCACCACTGGGGATGCAGTGCAGTGACTCCAGTGAGTGCACTGACACCACTGGGGATGCACTTCAGTCAGTCCAGTGAGTGTACTGGCACCACTGGGGATGCACTGCAGTGAGTCAAGAGAGTGCACTGGCAGGACTGGGGATGCAGTGCAGTGAGTCCAGAGAGTGCACTGGCACCACTGGGGATGCCCTGCAGTGAGTCCTGAGAGCGCACTGGCACCACTGGGGATGCAGTGCAGTGAGTCCAGAGAGCGCACTGGCACCAGTGGGAATGCGGTGCAGTGAGTCCAGAGAGTGCAATGGCACCACTGGGGATGCACTGCAGTGAGTCCAGAGAGTGCACTAGCACCACTGGGGATGCAGAGCAGTGAGTCCAGAGAGTGCACTGGCACCACTGAGAATGCATTTCAGTGAGTCCAGAGAGTGCCGTTCCAGCCTCGGCATCCGCTCCAGCCGAGTCAACCCCGCGGTAGCCCCTCCAGCCGCGGCAGACGCTCCAGCCGCGGCAGCCGCTCCAGCCGCTCCAGCCGCGGCAGCCGCTCCAGCCCCTCCAGCCGCGCCAGCCTCTCCATCCGCGGCAGCCGCTCCAGCCGCGGCAGCCGCTCCAGCCGCTCCAGCCGCGGCAGCCGCTCCAGCCGCTACCGAGTGGAGCGGCTGCCACGGCTGGAGGGCTACCGCGGCTGGAGCGGCTGCCGCGGCCGGAGCAGTGCAGTGAGTCCAGGGAGTGCAAAGGCACCAGTGGGGATGGAGTGCAGTGAGTCCAAAGACTTCAATGTCACCACTGGGAATGCACTTCAGTCAGTCCAGTGAGTGTACTGGCACCACTGGGGATGCACAGCAGTGAGTCCAGAGAGTGCATTGGCACCACTGGGGATGCAGTGCAGTGAGTCCAGAGAGTGCACTGGCACCATTGGAGATGCAGTGCAGTGAGTCCAGAGAGTGCACTGGCACCACTGGGGATGCAGTGCAGTGAGTCCAGAGAGTGCACTGGCACCAGTGGGGATGCAGTGCAGAGTGTCCAGAGAGTGCACTGGCACCACTGGGATGCACTGCAGTGAGTCCAGAGAGTGCTCTGGCACCACTGGAGATGCACTTCAGTGAGTGCAGAGACTGCACTGGCACCACTGGGGATGCAGTGCAGTGAGTCCAGTGAGTGTACTGGCACCACTGGGGATGCACTGCAGTGAGTCCAGAGAGTGCATTGGCACCACTTGGGATGCACTGCAGTGAGTCCAGAGAGTGCACTGGCACCACTGGGGATGCAGTGCCGTGAGTCCAGCGAATGCACTGGCACCACTGGGGATACGGTGCCGGGAGTCCAGAGAGTGCACTGACACCACTGGGGATGCAGTGCAGTGAGTCCACAGAGTGCACTGACACCAGTGGGAATGCGGTGCAGTGAGTCCAGAGAGTGCACTGGCACCACTGGGGATGCACTGCAGTGAGTCCAGAGTGCACTAGCACCACTGGGGATGCAGAGCAGTGAGTCCAGAGAGTGCACTGGCACCACTGAGAATGCATTTCAGTGAGTCCAGAGAGTGCCGTTCCAGCCTCGGTATCCGCTCCAGCCGAGTCAACCCCGCGGTAGGCCCTCCAGCCGCGGCAGACGCTCCAGCCGCGGCAGCCGCTCCAGCCGCTCCAGCCGCGGCAGCCGCTCCAGCCCCTCCAGCCTCGCCAGCCTCTCCATCCGCGGCAGCCGCTCCAGCCGCGGCAGCCGCTCCAGCCGCTCCAACCGCGGCAGCCGCTCCAGCCGCTACCGAGTGGAGCGGCTGCCACGGCTGGAGGGCTACCGCGGCTGGAGCGGCTGCCGCGGCTGGAGCAGTGCAGTGAGTCCAGGGAGTGCAAAGGCACCAGTGGGGATGGAGTGCAGTGAGTCCAAAGACTTCACTGTCACCACTGGGAATGCAGTGCAGTGAGTCCAGGGAGTGCACTTGCACCACTGGGGATGCAGTGCAGTGACTCCAGTGAGTGCACTGACACCACTGGGGATGCACTTCAGTCAGTCCAGTGAGTGTACTGGCACCACTGGGGATGCACTGCAGTGAGTCAAGAGAGTGCACTGGCAGGACTGGGGATGCAGTGCAGTGAGTCCAGAGAGTGCACTGGCACCACTGGGGATGCCCTGCAGTGAGTCCTGAGAGCGCACTGGCACCACTGGGGATGCAGTGCAGTGAGTCCAGAGAGCGCACTGGCACCAGTGGGAATGCGGTGCAGTGAGTCCAGAGAGTGCAATGGCACCACTGGGGATGCACTGCAGTGAGTCCAGAGAGTGCACTAGCACCACTGGGGATGCAGAGCAGTGAGTCCAGAGAGTGCACTGGCACCACTGAGAATGCATTTCAGTGAGTCCAGAGAGTGCCGTTCCAGCCTCGGCATCCGCTCCAGCCGAGTCAACCCCGCGGTAGCCCCTCCAGCCGCGGCAGACGCTCCAGCCGCGGCAGCCGCTCCAGCCGCTCCAGCCGCGGCAGCCGCTCCAGCCCCTCCAGCCGCGCCAGCCTCTCCATCCGCGGCAGCCGCTCCAGCCGCGGCAGCCGCTCCAGCCGCTCCAGCCGCGGCAGCCGCTCCAGCCGCTACCGAGTGGAGCGGCTGCCACGGCTGGAGGGCTACCGCGGCTGGAGCGGCTGCCGCGGCTGGAGCAGTGCAGTGAGTCCAGGGAGTGCAAAGGCACCAGTGGGGATGGAGTGCAGTGAGTCCAAAGACTTGAATGTCACCACTGGGAATGCACTTCAGTCAGTCCAGTGAGTGTACTGGCACCACTGGGGATGCACAGCAGTGAGTCCAGAGAGTGCATTGGCACCACTGGGGATGCAGTGCAGTGAGTCCAGAGAGTGCACTGGCACCATTGGAGATGCAGTGCAGTGAGTCCAGAGAGTGCACTGGCACCACTGGGGATGCAGTGCAGTGAGTCCAGAGAGTGCACTGGCACCAGTGGGGATGCAGTGCAGAGTGTCCAGAGAGTGCACTGGCACCACTGGGATGCACTGCAGTGAGTCCAGAGAGTGCTCTGGCACCACTGGAGATGCACTTCAGTGAGTGCAGAGACTGCACTGGCACCACTGGGGATGCAGTGCAGTGAGTCCAGTGAGTGTACTGGCACCACTGGGGATGCACTGCAGTGAGTCCAGAGAGTGCATTGGCACCACTTGGGATGCACTGCAGTGAGTCCAGAGAGTGCACTGGCACCACTGGGGATGCAGTGCAGTGAGTCCAGAGAGTGCACTGGCTCCACTGAGAATGCACTTCAGTGAGTCCAGAGAGTGCACTGGCACCACTGTGGATGCAGTGCCGTGAGTCCAGCGAATGCACTGGCACCACTGGGGATACGGTGCCGGGAGTCCAGAGAGTGCACTGACACCACTGGGGATGCAGTGCCGTGAGTCCAGCGAATGCACTGGCACCACTGGGAATGCGGTGCAGTGAGTCCAGAGAGTGCACTGGCACCACTGGGGATGCACTGCAGTGAGTCCAGAGTGCACTAGCACCACTGGGGATGCAGAGCAGTGAGTCCAGAGAGTGCACTGGCACCACTGAGAATGCATTTCAGTGAGTCCAGAGAGTGCCGTTCCAGCCTCGGTATCCGCTCCAGCCGAGTCAACCCCGCGGTAGGCCCTCCAGCCGCGGCAGACGCTCCAGCCGCGGCAGCCGCTCCAGCCGCTCCAGCCGCGGCAGCCGCTCCAGCCCCTCCAGCCTCGCCAGCCTCTCCATCCGCGGCAGCCGCTCCAGCCGCGGCAGCCGCTCCAGCCGCTCCAACCGCGGCAGCCGCTCCAGCCGCTACCGAGTGGAGCGGCTGCCACGGCTGGAGGGCTACCGCGGCTGGAGCGGCTGCCGCGGCTGGAGCAGTGCAGTGAGTCCAGGGAGTGCAAAGGCACCAGTGGGGATGGAGTGCAGTGAGTCCAAAGACTTCACTGTCACCACTGGGAATGCAGTGCAGTGAGTCCAGGGAGTGCACTTGCACCACTGGGGATGCAGTGCAGTGACTCCAGTGAGTGCACTGACACCACTGGGGATGCACTTCAGTCAGTCCAGTGAGTGTACTGGCACCACTGGGGATGCACTGCAGTGAGTCAAGAGAGTGCACTGGCAGGACTGGGGATGCAGTGCAGTGAGTCCAGAGAGTGCACTGGCACCACTGGGGATGCCCTGCAGTGAGTCCTGAGAGCGCACTGGCACCACTGGGGATGCAGTGCAGTGAGTCCAGAGAGCGCACTGGCACCAGTGGGAATGCGGTGCAGTGAGTCCAGAGAGTGCAATGGCACCACTGGGGATGCACTGCAGTGAGTCCAGAGAGTGCACTAGCACCACTGGGGATGCAGAGCAGTGAGTCCAGAGAGTGCACTGGCACCACTGAGAATGCATTTCAGTGAGTCCAGAGAGTGCCGTTCCAGCCTCGGCATCCGCTCCAGCCGAGTCAACCCCGCGGTAGCCCCTCCAGCCGCGGCAGACGCTCCAGCCGCGGCAGCCGCTCCAGCCGCTCCAGCCGCGGCAGCCGCTCCAGCCCCTCCAGCCGCGCCAGCCTCTCCATCCGCGGCAGCCGCTCCAGCCGCGGCAGCCGCTCCAGCCGCTCCAGCCGCGGCAGCCGCTCCAGCCGCTACCGAGTGGAGCGGCTGCCACGGCTGGAGGGCTACCGCGGCTGGAGCGGCTGCCGCGGCTGGAGCAGTGCAGTGAGTCCAGGGAGTGCAAAGGCACCAGTGGGGATGGAGTGCAGTGAGTCCAAAGACTTCAATGTCACCACTGGGAATGCACTTCAGTCAGTCCAGTGAGTGTACTGGCACCACTGGGGATGCACAGCAGTGAGTCCAGAGAGTGCATTGGCACCACTGGGGATGCAGTGCAGTGAGTCCAGAGAGTGCACTGGCACCATTGGAGATGCAGTGCAGTGAGTCCAGAGAGTGCACTGGCACCACTGGGGATGCAGTGCAGTGAGTCCAGAGAGTGCACTGGCACCAGTGGGGATGCAGTGCAGAGTGTCCAGAGAGTGCACTGGCACCACTGGGATGCACTGCAGTGAGTCCAGAGAGTGCTCTGGCACCACTGGAGATGCACTTCAGTGAGTGCAGAGACTGCACTGGCACCACTGGGGATGCAGTGCAGTGAGTCCAGTGAGTGTACTGGCACCACTGGGGATGCACTGCAGTGAGTCCAGAGAGTGCATTGGCACCACTTGGGATGCACTGCAGTGAGTCCAGAGAGTGCACTGGCACCACTGGGGATGCAGTGCAGTGAGTCCAGAGAGTGCACTGGCTCCACTGAGAATGCACTTCAGTGAGTCCAGAGAGTGCACTGGCACCACTGTGGATGCAGTGCCGTGAGTCCAGCGAATGCACTGGCACCACTGGGGATACGGTGCCGGGAGTCCAGAGAGTGCACTGACACCACTGGGGATGCAGTGCAGTGAGTCCACAGAGTGCACTGACACCAGTGGGAATGCGGTGCAGTGAGTCCAGAGAGTGCACTGGCACCACTGGGGATGCACTGCAGTGAGTCCAGAGTGCACTAGCACCACTGGTGATGCAGAGCAGTGAGTCCAGAGAGTGCACTGGCACCACTGAGAATGCATTTCAGTGATTCCAGAGAGTGCCGTTCCAGCCTCGGTATCCGCTCCAGCCGAGTCAACCCCGCGGTAGGCCCTCCAGCCGCGGCAGACGCTCCAGCCGCGGCAGCCGCTCCAGCCGCTCCAGCCGCGGCAGCCGCTCCAGCCCCTCCAGCCTCGCCAGCCTCTCCATCCGCGGCAGCCGCTCCAGCCGCGGCAGCCGCTCCAGCCGCTCCAACCGCGGCAGCCGCTCCAGCCGCTACCGAGTGGAGCGGCTGCCACGGCTGGAGGGCTACCGCGGCTGGAGCGGCTGCCGCGGCTGGAGCAGTGCAGTGAGTCCAGGGAGTGCAAAGGCACCAGTGGGGATGGAGTGCAGTGAGTCCAAAGACTTCACTGTCACCACTGGGAATGCAGTGCAGTGAGTCCAGGGAGTGCACTTGCACCACTGGGGATGCAGTGCAGTGACTCCAGTGAGTGCACTGACACCACTGGGGATGCACTTCAGTCAGTCCAGTGAGTGTACTGGCACCACTGGGGATGCACTGCAGTGAGTCAAGAGAGTGCACTGGCAGGACTGGGGATGCAGTGCAGTGAGTCCAGAGAGTGCACTGGCACCACTGGGGATGCCCTGCAGTGAGTCCTGAGAGCGCACTGGCACCACTGGGGATGCAGTGCAGTGAGTCCAGAGAGCGCACTGGCACCAGTGGGAATGCGGTGCAGTGAGTCCAGAGAGTGCAATGGCACCACTGGGGATGCACTGCAGTGAGTCCAGAGAGTGCACTAGCACCACTGGGGATGCAGAGCAGTGAGTCCAGAGAGTGCACTGGCACCACTGAGAATGCATTTCAGTGAGTCCAGAGAGTGCCGTTCCAGCCTCGGCATCCGCTCCAGCCGAGTCAACCCCGCGGTAGCCCCTCCAGCCGCGGCAGACGCTCCAGCCGCGGCAGCCGCTCCAGCCGCTCCAGCCGCGGCAGCCGCTCCAGCCCCTCCAGCCGCGCCAGCCTCTCCAGCCGCGGCAGCCGCTCCAGCCGCGGTAGCCCTCCAGCCGTGGCAGCCGCTCCACTCGGTAGCGGCTGGAGCGGCTGCCGCGGCTGGAGCGGCTGGAGCGGCTGCCGCGACTGGAGCGGCTGCCGCGGTTGGAGCGGCTGCCGCGGCTGGAGCGGCTGGAGCGGATGCCGCGGCTGGAGCGGCTGGAGCGGCTGCCGCGGCTGGAGCGGCTGGCGCGGCTGGAGGAGCTACCGCGGCTGGAGCGGTTAACGCGGCTGGAGCGGATGCCGAGGCTGGAGCGGATGCCGCGGCTGGTGCGCCTGGAGAGGCTGCCGCGGCTGGAGCAGTGCAGTGAGTCCAGAGAGTGCACTGGCACCATTGGGGATGCAGTGCAGTGAGTCCAGAGAGTGCACTGGCAGGACTGGGGATGCAGTGCAGTGAGTCCAGAGAGTGCACTGGCACCACTGAGGATGCAATGCAGTGAGTCCAGAGAGTGCACTGGCACCACTGGGCATGCAGTGCTGTGAGTCCAGAGAGTGCACTGGCACCACTGGGGATGCACTTCAGTCAGTCCAGTGAGTGTACTGGCACCACTGGGGATGCACTGCAGTGAGTCAAGAGAGTGCACTGGCAGGACTGGGGATGCAGTGCAGTGAGTCCAGAGAGTGCACTGGCACCACTGGGGATGCCCTGCAGTGAGTCCTGAGAGCGCACTGGCACCACTGGGGATGCAGTGCAGTGAGTCCAGAGAGAGCACTGGCACCAGTGGGAATGCGGTGCAGTGAGTCCAGAGAGTGCAATGGCACCACTGGGGATGCACTGCAGTGAGTCCAGAGAGTGCACTAGCACCACTGGGGATGCAGAGCAGTGAGTCCAGAGAGTGCACTGGCACCACTGAGAATGCATTTCAGTGAGTCCAGAGAGTGCCGTTCCAGCCTCGGCATCCGCTCCAGCCGAGTCAACCCCGCGGTAGCCCCTCCAGCCGCGGCAGACGCTCCAGCCGCGGCAGCCGCTCCAGCCGCTCCAGCCGCGGCAGCCGCTCCAGCCCCTCCAGCCGCGCCAGCCTCTCCATCCGCGGCAGCCGCTCCAGCCGCGGCAGCCGCTCCAGCCGCGGCAGCCGCTCCAGCCGCTACCGAGTGGAGCGGCTGCCACGGCTGGAGGGCTACCGCGGCTGGAGCGGCTGCCGCGGCTGGAGCAGTGCAGTGAGTCCAGGGAGTGCAAAGGCACCAGTGGGGATGGAGTGCAGTGAGTCCAAAGACTTCAATGTCACCACTGGGAATGCACTTCAGTCAGTCCAGTGAGTGTACTGGCACCACTGGGGATGCACAGCAGTGAGTCCAGAGAGTGCATTGGCACCACTGGGGATGCAGTGCAGTGAGTCCAGAGAGTGCACTGGCACCATTGGAGATGCAGTGCAGTGAGTCCAGAGAGTGCACTGGCACCACTGGGGATGCAGTGCAGTGAGTCCAGAGAGTGCACTGGCACCAGTGGGGATGCAGTGCAGAGTGTCCAGAGAGTGCACTGGCACCACAGGTGATGCATTGCAGTGAGTCCAGAGAGTGCTCTGGCACCACTGGAGATGCACTTCAGTGAGTGCAGAGACTGCACTGGCACCACTGGGGATGCAGTGCAGTGAGTCCAGTGAGTGTACTGGCACCACTGGGGATGCACTGCAGTGAGTCCAGAGAGTGCATTGGCACCACTTGGGATGCACTGCAGTGAGTCCAGAGAGTGCACTGGCACCACTGGGGATGCAGTGCAGTGAGTCCAGAGAGTGCACTGGCTCCACTGAGAATGCACTTCAGTGAGTCCAGAGAGTGCACTGGCACCACTGTGGATGCAGTGCCGTGAGTCCAGCGAATGCACTGGCACCACTGGGGATACGGTGCCGGGAGTCCAGAGAGTGCACTGACACCACTGGGGATGCAGTGCAGTGAGTCCACAGAGTGCACTGACACCAGTGGGAATGCGGTGCAGTGAGTCCAGAGAGTGCACTGGCACCACTGGGGATGCACTGCAGTGAGTCCAGAGTGCACTAGCACCACTGGGGATGCAGAGCAGTGAGTCCAGAGAGTGCACTGGCACCACTGAGAATGCATTTCAGTGAGTCCAGAGAGTGCCGTTCCAGCCTCGGTATCCGCTCCAGCCGAGTCAACCCCGCGGTAGGCCCTCCAGCCGCGGCAGACGCTCCAGCCGCGGCAGCCGCTCCAGCCGCTCCAGCCGCGGCAGCCGCTCCAGCCCCTCCAGCCTCGCCAGCCTCTCCATCCGCGGCAGCCGCTCCAGCCGCGGCAGCCGCTCCAGCCGCTCCAACCGCGGCAGCCGCTCCAGCCGCTACCGAGTGGAGCGGCTGCCACGGCTGGAGGGCTACCGCGGCTGGAGCGGCTGCCGCGGCTGGAGCAGTGCAGTGAGTCCAGGGAGTGCAAAGGCACCAGTGGGGATGGAGTGCAGTGAGTCCAAAGACTTCACTGTCACCACTGGGAATGCAGTGCAGTGAGTCCAGGGAGTGCACTTGCACCACTGGGGATGCAGTGCAGTGACTCCAGTGAGTGCACTGACACCACTGGGGATGCACTTCAGTCAGTCCAGTGAGTGTACTGGCACCACTGGGGATGCACTGCAGTGAGTCAAGAGAGTGCACTGGCAGGACTGGGGATGCAGTGCAGTGAGTCCAGAGAGTGCACTGGCACCACTGGGGATGCCCTGCAGTGAGTCCTGAGAGCGCACTGGCACCACTGGGGATGCAGTGCAGTGAGTCCAGAGAGCGCACTGGCACCAGTGGGAATGCGGTGCAGTGAGTCCAGAGAGTGCAATGGCACCACTGGGGATGCACTGCAGTGAGTCCAGAGAGTGCACTAGCACCACTGGGGATGCAGAGCAGTGAGTCCAGAGAGTGCACTGGCACCACTGAGAATGCATTTCAGTGAGTCCAGAGAGTGCCGTTCCAGCCTCGGCATCCGCTCCAGCCGAGTCAACCCCGCGGTAGCCCCTCCAGCCGCGGCAGACGCTCCAGCCGCGGCAGCCGCTCCAGCCGCTCCAGCCGCGGCAGCCGCTCCAGCCCCTCCAGCCGCGCCAGCCTCTCCAGCCGCGGCAGCCGCTCCAGCCGCGGTAGCCCTCCAGCCGTGGCAGCCGCTCCACTCGGTAGCGGCTGGAGCGGCTGCCGCGGCAGGAGCGGCTGCCGCGGTTGGAGCGGCTGCCGCGGCTGGAGCGGCTGGAGCGGATGCCGCGGCTGGAGCGGCTGGAGCGGCTGCCGCGGCTGGAGCGGCTGGCGCGGCTGGAGGAGCTACCGCGGCTGGAGCGGTTAACGCGGCTGGAGCGGATGCCGAGGCTGGAGCGGATGCCGCGGCTGGTGCGCCTGGAGAGGCTGCCGCGGCTGGAGCAGTGCAGTGAGTCCAGAGAGTGCACTGGCACCATTGGGGATGCAGTGCAGTGAGTCCAGAGAGTGCACTGGCAGGACTGGGGATGCAGTGCAGTGAGTCCAGAGAGTGCACTGGCACCACTGAGGATGCAATGCAGTGAGTCCAGAGAGTGCACTGGCACCACTGGGCATGCAGTGCTGTGAGTCCAGAGAGTGCACTGGCACCACTGGGGATGCACTTCAGTCAGTCCAGTGAGTGTACTGGCACCACTGGGGATGCACTGCAGTGAGTCAAGAGAGTGCACTGGCAGGACTGGGGATGCAGTGCAGTGAGTCCAGAGAGTGCACTGGCACCACTGGGGATGCCCTGCAGTGAGTCCTGAGAGCGCACTGGCACCACTGGGGATGCAGTGCAGTGAGTCCAGAGAGAGCACTGGCACCAGTGGGAATGCGGTGCAGTGAGTCCAGAGAGTGCAATGGCACCACTGGGGATGCACTGCAGTGAGTCCAGAGAGTGCACTAGCACCACTGGGGATGCAGAGCAGTGAGTCCAGAGAGTGCACTGGCACCACTGAGAATGCATTTCAGTGAGTCCAGAGAGTGCCGTTCCAGCCTCGGCATCCGCTCCAGCCGAGTCAACCCCGCGGTAGCCCCTCCAGCCGCGGCAGACGCTCCAGCCGCGGCAGCCGCTCCAGCCGCTCCAGCCGCGGCAGCCGCTCCAGCCCCTCCAGCCGCGCCAGCCTCTCCATCCGCGGCAGCCGCTCCAGCCGCGGCAGCCGCTCCAGCCGCGGCAGCCGCTCCAGCCGCTACCGAGTGGAGCGGCTGCCACGGCTGGAGGGCTACCGCGGCTGGAGCGGCTGCCGCGGCTGGAGCAGTGCAGTGAGTCCAGGGAGTGCAAAGGCACCAGTGGGGATGGAGTGCAGTGAGTCCAAAGACTTCAATGTCACCACTGGGAATGCACTTCAGTCAGTCCAGTGAGTGTACTGGCACCACTGGGGATGCACAGCAGTGAGTCCAGAGAGTGCATTGGCACCACTGGGGATGCAGTGCAGTGAGTCCAGAGAGTGCACTGGCACCATTGGAGATGCAGTGCAGTGAGTCCAGAGAGTGCACTGGCACCACTGGGGATGCAGTGCAGTGAGTCCAGAGAGTGCACTGGCACCAGTGAGGATGCAGTGCAGAGTGTCCAGAGAGTGCACTGGCACCACAGGTGATGCACTGCAGTGAGTCCAGAGAGTGCTCTGGCACCACTGGAGATGCACTTCAGTGAGTGCAGAGACTGCACTGGCACCACTGGGGATGCAGTGCAGTGAGTCCAGTGAGTGTACTGGCACCACTGGGGATGCACTGCAGTGAGTCCAGAGAGTGCATTGGCACCACTTGGGATGCACTGCAGTGAGTCCAGAGAGTGCACTGGCACCACTGGGGATGCAGTGCAGTGAGTCCAGAGAGTGCACTGGCTCCACTGAGAATGCACTTCAGTGAGTCCAGAGAGTGCACTGGCACCACTGGGGATACGGTGCCGGGAGTCCAGAGAGTGCACTGACACCACTGGGGATGCAGTGCAGTGAGTCCACAGAGTGCACTGACACCAGTGGGAATGCGGTGCAGTGAGTCCAGAGAGTGCACTGGCACCACTGGGGATGCACTGCAGTGAGTCCAGAGTGCACTAGCACCACTGGGGATGCAGAGCAGTGAGTCCAGAGAGTGCACTGGCACCACTGAGAATGCATTTCAGTGAGTCCAGAGAGTGCCGTTCCAGCCTCGGTATCCGCTCCAGCCGAGTCAACCCCGCGGTAGGCCCTCCAGCCGCGGCAGACGCTCCAGCCGCGGCAGCCGCTCCAGCCGCTCCAGCCGCGGCAGCCGCTCCAGCCCCTCCAGCCTCGCCAGCCTCTCCATCCGCGGCAGCCGCTCCAGCCGCGGCAGCCGCTCCAGCCGCTCCAACCGCGGCAGCCGCTCCAGCCGCTACCGAGTGGAGCGGCTGCCACGGCTGGAGGGCTACCGCGGCTGGAGCGGCTGCCGCGGCTGGAGCAGTGCAGTGAGTCCAGGGAGTGCAAAGGCACCAGTGGGGATGGAGTGCAGTGAGTCCAAAGACTTCACTGTCACCACTGGGAATGCAGTGCAGTGAGTCCAGGGAGTGCACTTGCACCACTGGGGATGCAGTGCAGTGACTCCAGTGAGTGCACTGACACCACTGGGGATGCACTTCAGTCAGTCCAGTGAGTGTACTGGCACCACTGGGGATGCACTGCAGTGAGTCAAGAGAGTGCACTGGCAGGACTGGGGATGCAGTGCAGTGAGTCCAGAGAGTGCACTGGCACCACTGGGGATGCCCTGCAGTGAGTCCTGAGAGCGCACTGGCACCACTGGGGATGCAGTGCAGTGAGTCCAGAGAGCGCACTGGCACCAGTGGGAATGCGGTGCAGTGAGTCCAGAGAGTGCAATGGCACCACTGGGGATGCACTGCAGTGAGTCCAGAGAGTGCACTAGCACCACTGGGGATGCAGAGCAGTGAGTCCAGAGAGTGCACTGGCACCACTGAGAATGCATTTCAGTGAGTCCAGAGAGTGCCGTTCCAGCCTCGGCATCCGCTCCAGCCGAGTCAACCCCGCGGTAGCCCCTCCAGCCGCGGCAGACGCTCCAGCCGCGGCAGCCGCTCCAGCCGCTCCAGCCGCGGCAGCCGCTCCAGCCCCTCCAGCCGCGCCAGCCTCTCCATCCGCGGCAGCCGCTCCAGCCGCGGCAGCCGCTCCAGCCGCTCCAGCCGCGGCAGCCGCTCCAGCCGCTCCAGCCGCGGCAGCCGCTCCAGCCGCTACCGAGTGGAGCGGCTGCCACGGCTGGAGGGCTACCGCGGCTGGAGCGGCTGCCGCGGCTGGAGCAGTGCAGTGAGTCCAGGGAGTGCAAAGGCACCAGTGGGGATGGAGTGCAGTGAGTCCAAAGACTTCAATGTCACCACTGGGAATGCACTTCAGTCAGTCCAGTGAGTGTACTGGCACCACTGGGGATGCACAGCAGTGAGTCCAGAGAGTGCATTGGCACCACTGGGGATGCAGTGCAGTGAGTCCAGAGAGTGCACTGGCACCATTGGAGATGCAGTGCAGTGAGTCCAGAGAGTGCACTGGCACCACTGGGGATGCAGTGCAGTGAGTCCAGAGAGTGCACTGGCACCAGTGGGGATGCAGTGCAGAGTGTCCAGAGAGTGCACTGGCACCACTGGGATGCACTGCAGTGAGTCCAGAGAGTGCTCTGGCACCACTGGAGATGCACTTCAGTGAGTGCAGAGACTGCACTGGCACCACTGGGGATGCAGTGCAGTGAGTCCAGTGAGTGTACTGGCACCACTGGGGATGCACTGCAGTGAGTCCAGAGAGTGCATTGGCACCACTTGGGATGCACTGCAGTGAGTCCAGAGAGTGCACTGGCACCACTGGGGATGCAGTGCAGTGAGTCCAGAGAGTGCACTGGCTCCACTGAGAATGCACTTCAGTGAGTCCAGAGAGTGCACTGGCACCACTGTGGATGCAGTGCCGTGAGTCCAGCGAATGCACTGGCACCACTGGGGATACGGTGCCGGGAGTCCAGAGAGTGCACTGACACCACTGGGGATGCAGTGCAGTGAGTCCACAGAGTGCACTGACACCAGTGGGAATGCGGTGCAGTGAGTCCAGAGAGTGCACTGGCACCACTGGGGATGCACTGCAGTGAGTCCAGAGTGCACTAGCACCACTGGGGATGCAGAGCAGTGAGTCCAGAGAGTGCACTGGCACCACTGAGAATGCATTTCAGTGAGTCCAGAGAGTGCCGTTCCAGCCTCGGTATCCGCTCCAGCCGAGTCAACCCCGCGGTAGGCCCTCCAGCCGCGGCAGACGCTCCAGCCGCGGCAGCCGCTCCAGCCGCTCCAGCCGCGGCAGCCGCTCCAGCCCCTCCAGCCTCGCCAGCCTCTCCATCCGCGGCAGCCGCTCCAGCCGCGGCAGCCGCTCCAGCCGCTCCAACCGCGGCAGCCGCTCCAGCCGCTACCGAGTGGAGCGGCTGCCACGGCTGGAGGGCTACCGCGGCTGGAGCGGCTGCCGCGGCTGGAGCAGTGCAGTGAGTCCAGGGAGTGCAAAGGCACCAGTGGGGATGGAGTGCAGTGAGTCCAAAGACTTCACTGTCACCACTGGGAATGCAGTGCAGTGAGTCCAGGGAGTGCACTTGCACCACTGGGGATGCAGTGCAGTGACTCCAGTGAGTGCACTGACACCACTGGGGATGCACTTCAGTCAGTCCAGTGAGTGTACTGGCACCACTGGGGATGCACTGCAGTGAGTCAAGAGAGTGCACTGGCAGGACTGGGGATGCAGTGCAGTGAGTCCAGAGAGTGCACTGGCACCACTGGGGATGCCCTGCAGTGAGTCCTGAGAGCGCACTGGCACCACTGGGGATGCAGTGCAGTGAGTCCAGAGAGCGCACTGGCACCAGTGGGAATGCGGTGCAGTGAGTCCAGAGAGTGCAATGGCACCACTGGGGATGCACTGCAGTGAGTCCAGAGAGTGCACTAGCACCACTGGGGATGCAGAGCAGTGAGTCCAGAGAGTGCACTGGCACCACTGAGAATGCATTTCAGTGAGTCCAGAGAGTGCCGTTCCAGCCTCGGCATCCGCTCCAGCCGAGTCAACCCCGCGGTAGCCCCTCCAGCCGCGGCAGACGCTCCAGCCGCGGCAGCCGCTCCAGCCGCTCCAGCCGCGGCAGCCGCTCCAGCCCCTCCAGCCGCGCCAGCCTCTCCATCCGCGGCAGCCGCTCCAGCCGCGGCAGCCGCTCCAGCCGCTCCAGCCGCGGCAGCCGCTCCAGCCGCTACCGAGTGGAGCGGCTGCCACGGCTGGAGGGCTACCGCGGCTGGAGCGGCTGCCGCGGCTGGAGCAGTGCAGTGAGTCCAGGGAGTGCAAAGGCACCAGTGGGGATGGAGTGCAGTGAGTCCAAAGACTTCAATGTCACCACTGGGAATGCACTTCAGTCAGTCCAGTGAGTGTACTGGCACCACTGGGGATGCACAGCAGTGAGTCCAGAGAGTGCATTGGCACCACTGGGGATGCAGTGCAGTGAGTCCAGAGAGTGCACTGGCACCATTGGAGATGCAGTGCAGTGAGTCCAGAGAGTGCACTGGCACCACTGGGGATGCAGTGCAGTGAGTCCAGAGAGTGCACTGGCACCACTGGGATGCACTGCAGTGAGTCCAGAGAGTGCTCTGGCACCACTGGAGATGCACTTCAGTGAGTGCAGAGACTGCACTGGCACCACTGGGGATGCAGTGCAGTGAGTCCAGTGAGTGTACTGGCACCACTGGGGATGCACTGCAGTGAGTCCAGAGAGTGCATTGGCACCACTTGGGATGCACTGCAGTGAGTCCAGAGAGTGCACTGGCACCACTGGGGATGCAGTGCAGTGAGTCCAGAGAGTGCACTGGCTCCACTGAGAATGCACTTCAGTGAGTCCAGAGAGTGCACTGGCACCACTGTGGATGCAGTGCCGTGAGTCCAGCGAATGCACTGGCACCACTGGGGATACGGTGCCGGGAGTCCAGAGAGTGCACTGACACCACTGGGGATGCAGTGCAGTGAGTCCACAGAGTGCACTGACACCAGTGGGAATGCGGTGCAGTGAGTCCAGAGAGTGCACTGGCACCACTGGGGATGCACTGCAGTGAGTCCAGAGTGCACTAGCACCACTGGGGATGCACAGCAGTGAGTCCAGAGAGTGCACTGGCACCACTGAGAATGCATTTCAGTGAGTCCAGAGAGTGCCGTTCCAGCCTCGGTATCCGCTCCAGCCGAGTCAACCCCGCGGTAGGCCCTCCAGCCGCGGCAGACGCTCCAGCCGCGGCAGCCGCTCCAGCCGCTCCAGCCGCGGCAGCCGCTCCAGCCCCTCCAGCCTCGCCAGCCTCTCCATCCGCGGCAGCCGCTCCAGCCGCGGCAGCCGCTCCAGCCGCTCCAACCGCGGCAGCCGCTCCAGCCGCTACCGAGTGGAGCGGCTGCCACGGCTGGAGGGCTACCGCGGCTGGAGCGGCTGCCGCGGCTGGAGCAGTGCAGTGAGTCCAGGGAGTGCAAAGGCACCAGTGGGGATGGAGTGCAGTGAGTCCAAAGACTTCACTGTCACCACTGGGAATGCAGTGCAGTGAGTCCAGGGAGTGCACTTGCACCACTGGGGATGCAGTGCAGTGACTCCAGTGAGTGCACTGACACCACTGGGGATGCACTTCAGTCAGTCCAGTGAGTGTACTGGCACCACTGGGGATGCACTGCAGTGAGTCAAGAGAGTGCACTGGCAGGACTGGGGATGCAGTGCAGTGAGTCCAGAGAGTGCACTGGCACCACTGGGGATGCACTGCAGTGAGTCCAGAGAGTGCACTGGCACCACTGAGAATGCATTTCAGTGAGTCCAGAGAGTGCCGTTCCAGCCTCGGCATCCGCTCCAGCCGAGTCAACCCCGCGGTAGCCCCTCCAGCCGCGGCAGACGCTCCAGCCGCGGCAGCCGCTCCAGCCGCTCCAGCCGCGGCAGCCGCTCCAGCCCCTCCAGCCGCGCCAGCCTCTCCAGCCGCGGCAGCCGCTCCAGCCGCGGTAGCCCTCCAGCCGTGGCAGCCGCTCCACTCGGTAGCGGCTGGAGCGGCTGCCGCGGCTGGAGCGGCTGGAGCGGCTGCCGCGACTGGAGCGGCTGCCGCGGTTGGAGCGGCTGCCGCGGCTGGAGCGGCTGGAGCGGATGCCGCGGCTGGAGCGGCTGGAGCGGCTGCCGCGGCTGGAGCGGCTGGCGCGGCTGGAGGAGCTACCGCGGCTGGAGCGGTTAACGCGGCTGGAGCGGATGCCGAGGCTGGAGCGGATGCCGCGGCTGGTGCGCCTGGAGAGGCTGCCGCGGCTGGAGCAGTGCAGTGAGTCCAGAGAGTGCACTGGCAC
This sequence comes from Anser brachyrhynchus, assembly GCF_964034855.1. Classification (NCBI taxonomy): domain Eukaryota; kingdom Metazoa; phylum Chordata; class Aves; order Anseriformes; family Anatidae; genus Anser; species Anser brachyrhynchus. The sequence continues at coordinate 155,063 of NW_027663877.1, forward strand.
CATTGGGGATGCAGTGCAGTGAGTCCAGAGAGTGCACTGGCAGGACTGGGGATGCAGTGCAGTGAGTCCAGAGAGTGCACTGGCACCACTGAGGATGCAATGCAGTGAGTCCAGAGAGTGCACTGGCACCACTGGGCATGCAGTGCTGTGAGTCCAGAGAGTGCACTGGCACCACTGGGGATGCACTTCAGTCAGTCCAGTGAGTGTACTGGCACCACTGGGGATGCACTGCAGTGAGTCAAGAGAGTGCACTGGCAGGACTGGGGATGCAGTGCAGTGAGTCCAGAGAGTGCACTGGCACCACTGGGGATGCCCTGCAGTGAGTCCTGAGAGCGCACTGGCACCACTGGGGATGCAGTGCAGTGAGTCCAGAGAGCGCACTGGCACCAGTGGGAATGCGGTGCAGTGAGTCCAGAGAGTGCAATGGCACCACTGGGGATGCACTGCAGTGAGTCCAGAGAGTGCACTAGCACCACTGGGGATGCAGAGCAGTGAGTCCAGAGAGTGCACTGGCACCACTGAGAATGCATTTCAGTGAGTCCAGAGAGTGCCGTTCCAGCCTCGGCATCCGCTCCAGCCGAGTCAACCCCGCGGTAGCCCCTCCAGCCGCGGCAGACGCTCCAGCCGCGGCAGCCGCTCCAGCCGCTCCAGCCGCGGCAGCCGCTCCAGCCCCTCCAGCCGCGCCAGCCTCTCCATCCGCGGCAGCCGCTCCAGCCGCGGCAGCCGCTCCAGCCGCGGCAGCCGCTCCAGCCGCTACCGAGTGGAGCGGCTGCCACGGCTGGAGGGCTACCGCGGCTGGAGCGGCTGCCGCGGCTGGAGCAGTGCAGTGAGTCCAGGGAGTGCAAAGGCACCAGTGGGGATGGAGTGCAGTGAGTCCAAAGACTTCAATGTCACCACTGGGAATGCACTTCAGTCAGTCCAGTGAGTGTACTGGCACCACTGGGGATGCACAGCAGTGAGTCCAGAGAGTGCATTGGCACCACTGGGGATGCAGTGCAGTGAGTCCAGAGAGTGCACTGGCACCATTGGAGATGCAGTGCAGTGAGTCCAGAGAGTGCACTGGCACCACTGGGGATGCAGTGCAGTGAGTCCAGAGAGTGCACTGGCACCAGTGGGGATGCAGTGCAGAGTGTCCAGAGAGTGCACTGGCACCACTGGGATGCACTGCAGTGAGTCCAGAGAGTGCTCTGGCACCACTGGAGATGCACTTCAGTGAGTGCAGAGACTGCACTGGCACCACTGGGGATGCAGTGCAGTGAGTCCAGTGAGTGTACTGGCACCACTGGGGATGCACTGCAGTGAGTCCAGAGAGTGCATTGGCACCACTTGGGATGCACTGCAGTGAGTCCAGAGAGTGCACTGGCACCACTGGGGATGCAGTGCAGTGAGTCCAGAGAGTGCACTGGCTCCACTGAGAATGCACTTCAGTGAGTCCAGAGAGTGCACTGGCACCACTGTGGATGCAGTGCCGTGAGTCCAGCGAATGCACTGGCACCACTGGGGATACGGTGCCGGGAGTCCAGAGAGTGCACTGACACCACTGGGGATGCAGTGCAGTGAGTCCACAGAGTGCACTGACACCAGTGGGAATGCGGTGCAGTGAGTCCAGAGAGTGCACTGGCACCACTGGGGATGCACTGCAGTGAGTCCAGAGTGCACTAGCACCACTGGGGATGCAGAGCAGTGAGTCCAGAGAGTGCACTGGCACCACTGAGAATGCATTTCAGTGAGTCCAGAGAGTGCCGTTCCAGCCTCGGTATCCGCTCCAGCCGAGTCAACCCCGCGGTAGGCCCTCCAGCCGCGGCAGACGCTCCAGCCGCGGCAGCCGCTCCAGCCGCTCCAGCCGCGGCAGCCGCTCCAGCCCCTCCAGCCTCGCCAGCCTCTCCATCCGCGGCAGCCGCTCCAGCCGCGGCAGCCGCTCCAGCCGCTCCAACCGCGGCAGCCGCTCCAGCCGCTACCGAGTGGAGCGGCTGCCACGGCTGGAGGGCTACCGCGGCTGGAGCGGCTGCCGCGGCTGGAGCAGTGCAGTGAGTCCAGGGAGTGCAAAGGCACCAGTGGGGATGGAGTGCAGTGAGTCCAAAGACTTCACTGTCACCACTGGGAATGCAGTGCAGTGAGTCCAGGGAGTGCACTTGCACCACTGGGGATGCAGTGCAGTGACTCCAGTGAGTGCACTGACACCACTGGGGATGCACTTCAGTCAGTCCAGTGACTGTACTGGCACCACTGGGGATGCACTGCAGTGAGTCAAGAGAGTGCACTGGCAGGACTGGGGATGCAGTGCAGTGAGTCCAGAGAGTGCACTGGCACCACTGGGGATGCCCTGCAGTGAGTCCTGAGAGCGCACTGGCACCACTGGGGATGCAGTGCAGTGAGTCCAGAGAGCGCACTGGCACCAGTGGGAATGCGGTGCAGTGAGTCCAGAGAGTGCAATGGCACCACTGGGGATGCACTGCAGTGAGTCCAGAGAGTGCACTAGCACCACTGGGGATGCAGAGCAGTGAGTCCAGAGAGTGCACTGGCACCACTGAGAATGCATTTCAGTGAGTCCAGAGAGTGCCGTTCCAGCCTCGGCATCCGCTCCAGCCGAGTCAACCCCGCGGTAGCCCCTCCAGCCGCGGCAGACGCTCCAGCCGCGGCAGCCGCTCCAGCCGCTCCAGCCGCGGCAGCCGCTCCAGCCCCTCCAGCCGCGCCAGCCTCTCCATCCGCGGCAGCCGCTCCAGCCGCGGCAGCCGCTCCAGCCGCTCCAGCCGCGGCAGCCGCTCCAGCCGCTACCGAGTGGAGCGGCTGCCACGGCTGGAGGGCTACCGCGGCTGGAGCGGCTGCCGCGGCTGGAGCAGTGCAGTGAGTCCAGGGAGTGCAAAGGCACCAGTGGGGATGGAGTGCAGTGAGTCCAAAGACTTCAATGTCACCACTGGGAATGCACTTCAGTCAGTCCAGTGAGTGTACTGGCACCACTGGGGATGCACAGCAGTGAGTCCAGAGAGTGCATTGGCACCACTGGGGATGCAGTGCAGTGAGTCCAGAGAGTGCACTGGCACCATTGGAGATGCAGTGCAGTGAGTCCAGAGAGTGCACTGGCACCACTGGGGATGCAGTGCAGTGAGTCCAGAGAGTGCACTGGCACCACTGGGATGCACTGCAGTGAGTCCAGAGAGTGCTCTGGCACCACTGGAGATGCACTTCAGTGAGTGCAGAGACTGCACTGGCACCACTGGGGATGCAGTGCAGTGAGTCCAGTGAGTGTACTGGCACCACTGGGGATGCACTGCAGTGAGTCCAGAGAGTGCATTGGCACCACTTGGGATGCACTGCAGTGAGTCCAGAGAGTGCACTGGCACCACTGGGGATGCAGTGCAGTGAGTCCAGAGAGTGCACTGGCTCCACTGAGAATGCACTTCAGTGAGTCCAGAGAGTGCACTGGCACCACTGTGGATGCAGTGCCGTGAGTCCAGCGAATGCACTGGCACCACTGGGGATACGGTGCCGGGAGTCCAGAGAGTGCACTGACACCACTGGGGATGCAGTGCAGTGAGTCCACAGAGTGCACTGACACCAGTGGGAATGCGGTGCAGTGAGTCCAGAGAGTGCACTGGCACCACTGGGGATGCACTGCAGTGAGTCCAGAGTGCACTAGCACCACTGGGGATGCAGAGCAGTGAGTCCAGAGAGTGCACTGGCACCACTGAGAATGCATTTCAGTGAGTCCAGAGAGTGCCGTTCCAGCCTCGGTATCCGCTCCAGCCGAGTCAACCCCGCGGTAGGCCCTCCAGCCGCGGCAGACGCTCCAGCCGCGGCAGCCGCTCCAGCCGCTCCAGCCGCGGCAGCCGCTCCAGCCCCTCCAGCCTCGCCAGCCTCTCCATCCGCGGCAGCCGCTCCAGCCGCGGCAGCCGCTCCAGCCGCTCCAACCGCGGCAGCCGCTCCAGCCGCTACCGAGTGGAGCGGCTGCCACGGCTGGAGGGCTACCGCGGCTGGAGCGGCTGCCGCGGCTGGAGCAGTGCAGTGAGTCCAGGGAGTGCAAAGGCACCAGTGGGGATGGAGTGCAGTGAGTCCAAAGACTTCACTGTCACCACTGGGAATGCAGTGCAGTGAGTCCAGGGAGTGCACTTGCACCACTGGGGATGCAGTGCAGTGACTCCAGTGAGTGCACTGACACCACTGGGGATGCACTTCAGTCAGTCCAGTGAGTGTACTGGCACCACTGGGGATGCACTGCAGTGAGTCAAGAGAGTGCACTGGCAGGACTGGGGATGCAGTGCAGTGAGTCCAGAGAGTGCACTGGCACCACTGGGGATGCACTGCAGTGAGTCCAGAGAGTGCACTGGCACCACTGAGAATGCATTTCAGTGAGTCCAGAGAGTGCCGTTCCAGCCTCGGCATCCGCTCCAGCCGAGTCAACCCCGCGGTAGCCCCTCCAGCCGCGGCAGACGCTCCAGCCGCGGCAGCCGCTCCAGCCGCTCCAGCCGCGGCAGCCGCTCCAGCCCCTCCAGCCGCGCCAGCCTCTCCAGCCGCGGCAGCCGCTCCAGCCGCGGTAGCCCTCCAGCCGTGGCAGCCGCTCCACTCGGTAGCGGCTGGAGCGGCTGCCGCGGCTGGAGCGGCTGGAGCGGCTGCCGCGACTGGAGCGGCTGCCGCGGTTGGAGCGGCTGCCGCGGCTGGAGCGGCTGGAGCGGATGCCGCGGCTGGAGCGGCTGGAGCGGCTGCCGCGGCTGGAGCGGCTGGCGCGGCTGGAGGAGCTACCGCGGCTGGAGCGGTTAACGCGGCTGGAGCGGATGCCGAGGCTGGAGCGGATGCCGCGGCTGGTGCGCCTGGAGAGGCTGCCGCGGCTGGAGCAGTGCAGTGAGTCCAGAGAGTGCACTGGCACCATTGGGGATGCAGTGCAGTGAGTCCAGAGAGTGCACTGGCAGGACTGGGGATGCAGTGCAGTGAGTCCAGAGAGTGCACTGGCACCACTGAGGATGCAATGCAGTGAGTCCAGAGAGTGCACTGGCACCACTGGGCATGCAGTGCTGTGAGTCCAGAGAGTGCACTGGCACCACTGGGGATGCACTTCAGTCAGTCCAGTGAGTGTACTGGCACCACTGGGGATGCACTGCAGTGAGTCAAGAGAGTGCACTGGCAGGACTGGGGATGCAGTGCAGTGAGTCCAGAGAGTGCACTGGCACCACTGGGGATGCCCTGCAGTGAGTCCTGAGAGCGCACTGGCACCACTGGGGATGCAGTGCAGTGAGTCCAGAGAGCGCACTGGCACCAGTGGGAATGCGGTGCAGTGAGTCCAGAGAGTGCAATGGCACCACTGGGGATGCACTGCAGTGAGTCCAGAGAGTGCACTAGCACCACTGGGGATGCAGAGCAGTGAGTCCAGAGAGTGCACTGGCACCACTGAGAATGCATTTCAGTGAGTCCAGAGAGTGCCGTTCCAGCCTCGGCATCCGCTCCAGCCGAGTCAACCCCGCGGTAGCCCCTCCAGCCGCGGCAGACGCTCCAGCCGCGGCAGCCGCTCCAGCCGCTCCAGCCGCGGCAGCCGCTCCAGCCCCTCCAGCCGCGCCAGCCTCTCCATCCGCGGCAGCCGCTCCAGCCGCGGCAGCCGCTCCAGCCGCTCCAGCCGCTCCAGCCGCTACCGAGTGGAGCGGCTGCCACGGCTGGAGGGCTACCGCGGCTGGAGCGGCTGCCGCGGCTGGAGCAGTGCAGTGAGTCCAGGGAGTGCAAAGGCACCAGTGGGGATGGAGTGCAGTGAGTCCAAAGACTTCAATGTCACCACTGGGAATGCACTTCAGTCAGTCCAGTGAGTGTACTGGCACCACTGGGGATGCACAGCAGTGAGTCCAGAGAGTGCATTGGCACCACTGGGGATGCAGTGCAGTGAGTCCAGAGAGTGCACTGGCACCATTGGAGATGCAGTGCAGTGAGTCCAGAGAGTGCACTGGCACCACTGGGGATGCAGTGCAGTGAGTCCAGAGAGTGCACTGGCACCAGTGGGGATGCAGTGCAGAGTGTCCAGAGAGTGCACTGGCACCACAGGTGATGCACTGCAGTGAGTCCAGAGAGTGCTCTGGCACCACTGGAGATGCACTTCAGTGAGTGCAGAGACTGCACTGGCACCACTGGGGATGCAGTGCAGTGAGTCCAGTGAGTGTACTGGCACCACTGGGGATGCACTGCAGTGAGTCCAGAGAGTGCATTGGCACCACTTGGGATGCACTGCAGTGAGTCCAGAGAGTGCACTGGCACCACTGGGGATGCAGTGCAGTGAGTCCAGAGAGTGCACTGGCTCCACTGAGAATGCACTTCAGTGAGTCCAGAGAGTGCACTGGCACCACTGTGGATGCAGTGCCGTGAGTCCAGCGAATGCACTGGCACCACTGGGGATACGGTGCCGGGAGTCCAGAGAGTGCACTGACACCACTGGGGATGCAGTGCAGTGAGTCCACAGAGTGCACTGACACCAGTGGGAATGCGGTGCAGTGAGTCCAGAGAGTGCACTGGCACCACTGGGGATGCACTGCAGTGAGTCCAGAGTGCACTAGCACCACTGGGGATGCAGAGCAGTGAGTCCAGAGAGTGCACTGGCACCACTGAGAATGCATTTCAGTGAGTCCAGAGAGTGCCGTTCCAGCCTCGGCATCCGCTCCAGCCGAGTCAACCCCGCGGTAGGCCCTCCAGCCGCGGCAGACGCTCCAGCCGCGGCAGCCGCTCCAGCCGCTCCAGCCGCGGCAGCCGCTCCAGCCCCTCCAGCCTCGCCAGCCTCTCCATCCGCGGCAGCCGCTCCAGCCGCGGCAGCCGCTCCAGCCGCTCCAACCGCGGCAGCCGCTCCAGCCGCTACCGAGTGGAGCGGCTGCCACGGCTGGAGGGCTACCGCGGCTGGAGCGGCTGCCGCGGCTGGAGCAGTGCAGTGAGTCCAGGGAGTGCAAAGGCACCAGTGGGGATGGAGTGCAGTGAGTCCAAAGACTTCACTGTCACCACTGGGAATGCAGTGCAGTGAGTCCAGGGAGTGCACTTGCACCACTGGGGATGCAGTGCAGTGACTCCAGTGAGTGCACTGACACCACTGGGGATGCACTTCAGTCAGTCCAGTGAGTGTACTGGCACCACTGGGGATGCACTGCAGTGAGTCAAGAGAGTGCACTGGCAGGACTGGGGATGCAGTGCAGTGAGTCCAGAGAGTGCACTGGCACCACTGGGGATGCCCTGCAGTGAGTCCTGAGAGTGCACTGGCACCACTGAGAATGCATTTCAGTGAGTCCAGAGAGTGCCGTTCCAGCCTCGGCATCCGCTCCAGCCGAGTCAACCCCGCGGTAGCCCCTCCAGCCGCGGCAGACGCTCCAGCCGCGGCAGCCGCTCCAGCCGCTCCAGCCGCGGCAGCCGCTCCAGCCCCTCCAGCCGCGCCAGCCTCTCCAGCCGCGGCAGCCGCTCCAGCCGCGGTAGCCCTCCAGCCGTGGCAGCCGCTCCACTCGGTAGCGGCTGGAGCGGCTGCCGCGGCTGGAGCGGCTGGAGCGGCTGCCGCGACTGGAGCGGCTGCCGCGGTTGGAGCGGCTGCCGCGGCTGGAGCGGCTGGAGCGGATGCCGCGGCTGGAGCGGCTGGAGCGGCTGCCGCGGCTGGAGCGGCTGACGCGGCTGGAGGAGCTACCGCGGCTGGAGCGGTTAACGCGGCTGGAGCGGATGCCGAGGCTGGAGCGGATGCCGCGGCTGGTGCGCCTGGAGAGGCTGCCGCGGCTGGAGCAGTGCAGTGAGTCCAGAGAGTGCACTGGCACCATTGGGGATGCAGTGCAGTGAGTCCAGAGAGTGCACTGGCAGGACTGGGGATGCAGTGCAGTGAGTCCAGAGAGTGCACTGGCACCACTGAGGATGCAATGCAGTGAGTCCAGAGAGTGCACTGGCACCACTGGGGATGCACTTCAGTCAGTCCAGTGAGTGTACTGGCACCACTGGGGATGCACTGCAGTGAGTCAAGAGAGTGCACTGGCAGGACTGGGGATGCAGTGCAGTGAGTCCAGAGAGTGCACTGGCACCACTGGGGATGCCCTGCAGTGAGTCCTGAGAGCGCACTGGCACCACTGGGGATGCAGTGCAGTGAGTCCAGAGAGCGCACTGGCACCAGTGGGAATGCGGTGCAGTGAGTCCAGAGAGTGCAATGGCACCACTGGGGATGCACTGCAGTGAGTCCAGAGAGTGCACTAGCACCACTGGGGATGCAGAGCAGTGAGTCCAGAGAGTGCACTGGCACCACTGAGAATGCATTTCAGTGAGTCCAGAGAGTGCCGTTCCAGCCTCGGCATCCGCTCCAGCCGAGTCAACCCCGCGGTAGCCCCTCCAGCCGCGGCAGACGCTCCAGCCGCGGCAGCCGCTCCAGCCGCTCCAGCCGCGGCAGCCGCTCCAGCCCCTCCAGCCGCGCCAGCCTCTCCATCCGCGGCAGCCGCTCCAGCCGCGGCAGCCGCTCCAGCCGCGGCAGCCGCTCCAGCCGCTACCGAGTGGAGCGGCTGCCACGGCTGGAGGGCTACCGCGGCTGGAGCGGCTGCCGCGGCTGGAGCAGTGCAGTGAGTCCAGGGAGTGCAAAGGCACCAGTGGGGATGGAGTGCAGTGAGTCCAAAGACTTCAATGTCACCACTGGGAATGCACTTCAGTCAGTCCAGTGAGTGTACTGGCACCACTGGGGATGCACAGCAGTGAGTCCAGAGAGTGCATTGGCACCACTGGGGATGCAGTGCAGTGAGTCCAGAGAGTGCACTGGCACCATTGGAGATGCAGTGCAGTGAGTCCAGAGAGTGCACTGGCACCACTGGGGATGCAGTGCAGTGAGTCCAGAGAGTGCACTGGCACCAGTGGGGATGCAGTGCAGAGTGTCCAGAGAGTGCACTGGCACCACAGGTGATGCACTGCAGTGAGTCCAGAGAGTGCTCTGGCACCACTGGAGATGCACTTCAGTGAGTGCAGAGACTGCACTGGCACCACTGGGGATGCAGTGCAGTGAGTCCAGTGAGTGTACTGGCACCACTGGGGATGCACTGCAGTGAGTCCAGAGAGTGCATTGGCACCACTTGGGATGCACTGCAGTGAGTCCAGAGAGTGCACTGGCACCACTGGGGATGCAGTGCAGTGAGTCCAGAGAGTGCACTGGCTCCACTGAGAATGCACTTCAGTGAGTCCAGAGAGTGCACTGGCACCACTGTGGATGCAGTGCCGTGAGTCCAGCGAATGCACTGGCACCACTGGGGATACGGTGCCGGGAGTCCAGAGAGTGCACTGACACCACTGGGGATGCAGTGCAGTGAGTCCACAGAGTGCACTGACACCAGTGGGAATGCGGTGCAGTGAGTCCAGAGAGTGCACTGGCACCACTGGGGATGCACTGCAGTGAGTCCAGAGTGCACTAGCACCACTGGGGATGCAGAGCAGTGAGTCCAGAGAGTGCACTGGCACCACTGAGAATGCATTTCAGTGAGTCCAGAGAGTGCCGTTCCAGCCTCGGTATCCGCTCCAGCCGAGTCAACCCCGCGGTAGGCCCTCCAGCCGCGGCAGACGCTCCAGCCGCGGCAGCCGCTCCAGCCGCTCCAGCCGCGGCAGCCGCTCCAGCCCCTCCAGCCTCGCCAGCCTCTCCATCCGCGGCAGCCGCTCCAGCCGCGGCAGCCGCTCCAGCCGCTCCAACCGCGGCAGCCGCTCCAGCCGCTACCGAGTGGAGCGGCTGCCACGGCTGGAGGGCTACCGCGGCTGGAGCGGCTGCCGCGGCTGGAGCAGTGCAGTGAGTCCAGGGAGTGCAAAGGCACCAGTGGGGATGGAGTGCAGTGAGTCCAAAGACTTCACTGTCACCACTGGGAATGCAGTGCAGTGAGTCCAGGGAGTGCACTTGCACCACTGGGGATGCAGTGCAGTGACTCCAGTGAGTGCACTGACACCACTGGGGATGCACTTCAGTCAGTCCAGTGAGTGTACTGGCACCACTGGGGATGCACTGCAGTGAGTCAAGAGAGTGCACTGGCAGGACTGGGGATGCAGTGCAGTGAGTCCAGAGAGTGCACTGGCACCACTGGGGATGCCCTGCAGTGAGTCCTGAGAGCGCACTGGCACCACTGGGGATGCAGTGCAGTGAGTCCAGAGAGCGCACTGGCACCAGTGGGAATGCGGTGCAGTGAGTCCAGAGAGTGCAATGGCACCACTGGGGATGCACTGCAGTGAGTCCAGAGAGTGCACTAGCACCACTGGGGATGCAGAGCAGTGAGTCCAGAGAGTGCACTGGCACCACTGAGAATGCATTTCAGTGAGTCCAGAGAGTGCCGTTCCAGCCTCGGCATCCGCTCCAGCCGAGTCAACCCCGCGGTAGCCCCTCCAGCCGCGGCAGACGCTCCAGCCGCGGCAGCCGCTCCAGCCGCTCCAGCCGCGGCAGCCGCTCCAGCCCCTCCAGCCGCGCCAGCCTCTCCATCCGCGGCAGCCGCTCCAGCCGCGGCAGCCGCTCCAGCCGCTCCAGCCGCGGCAGCCGCTCCAGCCGCTACCGAGTGGAGCGGCTGCCACGGCTGGAGGGCTACCGCGGCTGGAGCGGCTGCCGCGGCTGGAGCAGTGCAGTGAGTCCAGGGAGTGCAAAGGCACCAGTGGGGATGGAGTGCAGTGAGTCCAAAGACTTCAATGTCACCACTGGGAATGCACTTCAGTCAGTCCAGTGAGTGTACTGGCACCACTGGGGATGCACAGCAGTGAGTCCAGAGAGTGCATTGGCACCACTGGGGATGCAGTGCAGTGAGTCCAGAGAGTGCACTGGCACCATTGGAGATGCAGTGCAGTGAGTCCAGAGAGTGCACTGGCACCACTGGGGATGCAGTGCAGTGAGTCCAGAGAGTGCACTGGCACCAGTGGGGATGCAGTGCAGAGTGTCCAGAGAGTGCACTGGCACCACTGGGATGCACTGCAGTGAGTCCAGAGAGTGCTCTGGCACCACTGGAGATGCACTTCAGTGAGTGCAGAGACTGCACTGGCACCACTGGGGATGCAGTGCAGTGAGTCCAGTGAGTGTACTGGCACCACTGGGGATGCACTGCAGTGAGTCCAGAGAGTGCATTGGCACCACTTGGGATGCACTGCAGTGAGTCCAGAGAGTGCACTGGCACCACTGGGGATGCAGTGCAGTGAGTCCAGAGAGTGCACTGGCACCACTGAGAATGCACTTCAGTGAGTCCAGAGAGTGCACTGGCACCACTGTGGATGCAGTGCCGTGAGTCCAGCGAATGCACTGGCACCACTGGGGATACGGTGCCGGGAGTCCAGAGAGTGCACTGACACCACTGGGGATGCAGTGCAGTGAGTCCACAGAGTGCACTGACACCAGTGGGAATGCGGTGCAGTGAGTCCAGAGAGTGCACTGGCACCACTGGGGATGCACTGCAGTGAGTCCAGAGTGCACTAGCACCACTGGGGATGCAGAGCAGTGAGTCCAGAGAGTGCACTGGCACCACTGAGAATGCATTTCAGTGAGTCCAGAGAGTGCCGTTCCAGCCTCGGTATCCGCTCCAGCCGAGTCAACCCCGCGGTAGGCCCTCCAGCCGCGGCAGACGCTCCAGCCGCGGCAGCCGCTCCAGCCGCTCCAGCCGCGGCAGCCGCTCCAGCCCCTCCAGCCTCGCCAGCCTCTCCATCCGCGGCAGCCGCTCCAGCCGCGGCAGCCGCTCCAGCCGCTCCAACCGCGGCAGCCGCTCCAGCCGCTACCGAGTGGAGCGGCTGCCACGGCTGGAGGGCTACCGCGGCTGGAGCGGCTGCCGCGGCTGGAGCAGTGCAGTGAGTCCAGGGAGTGCAAAGGCACCAGTGGGGATGGAGTGCAGTGAGTCCAAAGACTTCACTGTCACCACTGGGAATGCAGTGCAGTGAGTCCAGGGAGTGCACTTGCACCACTGGGGATGCAGTGCAGTGACTCCAGTGAGTGCACTGACACCACTGGGGATGCACTTCAGTCAGTCCAGTGAGTGTACTGGCACCACTGGGGATGCACTGCAGTGAGTCAAGAGAGTGCACTGGCAGGACTGGGGATGCAGTGCAGTGAGTCCAGAGAGTGCACTGGCACCACTGGGGATGCCCTGCAGTGAGACCTGAGAGCGCACTGGCACCACTGGGGATGCAGTGCAGTGAGTCCAGAGAGCGCACTGGCACCAGTGGGAATGCGGTGCAGTGAGTCCAGAGAGTGCAATGGCACCACTGGGGATGCACTGCAGTGAGTCCAGAGAGTGCACTAGCACCACTGGGGATGCAGAGCAGTGAGTCCAGAGAGTGCACTGGCACCACTGAGAATGCATTTCAGTGAGTCCAGAGAGTGCCGTTCCAGCCTCGGCATCCGCTCCAGCCGAGTCAACCCCGCGGTAGCCCCTCCAGCCGCGGCAGACGCTCCAGCCGCGGCAGCCGCTCCAGCCGCTCCAGCCGCGGCAGCCGCTCCAGCCCCTCCAGCCGCGCCAGCCTCTCCATCCGCGGCAGCCGCTCCAGCCGCGGCAGCCGCTCCAGCCGCTCCAGCCGCGGCAGCCGCTCCAGCCGCTACCGAGTGGAGCGGCTGCCACGGCTGGAGGGCTACCGCGGCTGGAGCGGCTGCCGCGGCTGGAGCAGTGCAGTGAGTCCAGGGAGTGCAAAGGCACCAGTGGGGATGGAGTGCAGTGAGTCCAAAGACTTCAATGTCACCACTGGGAATGCACTTCAGTCAGTCCAGTGAGTGTACTGGCACCACTGGGGATGCACAGCAGTGAGTCCAGAGAGTGCATTGGCACCACTGGGGATGCAGTGCAGTGAGTCCAGAGAGTGCACTGGCACCATTGGAGATGCAGTGCAGTGAGTCCAGAGAGTGCACTGGCACCACTGGGGATGCAGTGCAGTGAGTCCAGAGAGTGCACTGGCACCAGTGGGGATGCAGTGCAGAGTGTCCAGAGAGTGCACTGGCACCACTGGGATGCACTGCAGTGAGTCCAGAGAGTGCTCTGGCACCACTGGAGATGCACTTCAGTGAGTGCAGAGACTGCACTGGCACCACTGGGGATGCAGTGCAGTGAGTCCAGTGAGTGTACTGGCACCACTGGGGATGCACTGCAGTGAGTCCAGAGAGTGCATTGGCACCACTTGGGATGCACTGCAGTGAGTCCAGAGAGTGCACTGGCACCACTGGGGATGCAGTGCAGTGAGTCCAGAGAGTGCACTGGCTCCACTGAGAATGCACTTCAGTGAGTCCAGAGAGTGCACTGGCACCACTGTGGATGCAGTGCCGTGAGTCCAGCGAATGCACTGGCACCACTGGGGATACGGTGCCGGGAGTCCAGAGAGTGCACTGACACCACTGGGGATGCAGTGCAGTGAGTCCACAGAGTGCACTGACACCAGTGGGAATGCGGTGCAGTGAGTCCAGAGAGTGCACTGGCACCACTGGGGATGCACTGCAGTGAGTCCAGAGTGCACTAGCACCACTGGGGATGCAGAGCAGTGAGTCCAGAGAGTGCACTGGCACCACTGAGAATGCATTTCAGTGAGTCCAGAGAGTGCCGTTCCAGCCTCGGTATCCGCTCCAGCCGAGTCAACCCCGAGGTAGGCCCTCCAGCCGCGGCAGACGCTCCAGCCGCGGCAGCCGCTCCAGCCGCTCCAGCCGCGGCAGCCGCTCCAGCCCCTCCAGCCTCGCCAGCCTCTCCATCCGCGGCAGCCGCTCCAGCCGCGGCAGCCGCTCCAGCCGCTCCAACCGCGGCAGCCGCTCCAGCCGCTACCGAGTGGAGCGGCTGCCACGGCTGGAGGGCTACCGCGGCTGGAGCGGCTGCCGCGGCTGGAGCAGTGCAGTGAGTCCAGGGAGTGCAAAGGCACCAGTGGGGATGGAGTGCAGTGAGTCCAAAGACTTCACTGTCACCACTGGGAATGCAGTGCAGTGAGTCCAGGGAGTGCACTTGCACCACTGGGGATGCAGTGCAGTGACTCCAGTGAGTGCACTGACACCACTGGGGATGCACTTCAGTCAGTCCAGTGAGTGTACTGGCACCACTGGGGATGCACTGCAGTGAGTCAAGAGAGTGCACTGGCAGGACTGGGGATGCAGTGCAGTGAGTCCAGAGAGTGCACTGGCACCACTGGGGATGCCCTGCAGTGAGTCCTGAGAGCGCACTGGCACCACTGGGGATGCAGTGCAGTGAGTCCAGAGAGCGCACTGGCACCAGTGGGAATGCGGTGCAGTGAGTCCAGAGAGTGCAATGGCACCACTGGGGATGCACTGCAGTGAGTCCAGAGAGTGCACTAGCACCACTGGGGATGCAGAGCAGTGAGTCCAGAGAGTGCACTGGCACCACTGAGAATGCATTTCAGTGAGTCCAGAGAGTGCCGTTCCAGCCTCGGCATCCGCTCCAGCCGAGTCAACCCCGCGGTAGCCCCTCCAGCCGCGGCAGACGCTCCAGCCGCGGCAGCCGCTCCAGCCGCTCCAGCCGCGGCAGCCGCTCCAGCCCCTCCAGCCGCGCCAGCCTCTCCATCCGCGGCAGCCGCTCCAGCCGCGGCAGCCGCTCCAGCCGCTCCAGCCGCGGCAGCCGCTCCAGCCGCTACCGAGTGGAGCGGCTGCCACGGCTGGAGGGCTACCGCGGCTGGAGCGGCTGCCGCGGCTGGAGCAGTGCAGTGAGTCCAGGGAGTGCAAAGGCACCAGTGGGGATGGAGTGCAGTGAGTCCAAAGACTTCAATGTCACCACTGGGAATGCACTTCAGTCAGTCCAGTGAGTGTACTGGCACCACTGGGGATGCACAGCAGTGAGTCCAGAGAGTGCATTGGCACCACTGGGGATGCAGTGCAGTGAGTCCAGAGAGTGCACTGGCACCATTGGAGATGCAGTGCAGTGAGTCCAGAGAGTGCACTGGCACCACTGGGGATGCAGTGCAGTGAGTCCAGAGAGTGCACTGGCACCAGTGGGGATGCAGTGCAGTGAGTCCAGAGAGTGCTCTGGCACCACTGGAGATGCACTTCAGTGAGTGCAGAGACTGCACTGGCACCACTGGGGATGCAGTGCAGTGAGTCCAGTGAGTGTACTGGCACCACTGGGGATGCACTGCAGTGAGTCCAGAGAGTGCATTGGCACCACTTGGGATGCACTGCAGTGAGTCCAGAGAGTGCACTGGCACCACTGGGGATGCAGTGCAGTGAGTCCAGAGAGTGCACTGGCTCCACTGAGAATGCACTTCAGTGAGTCCAGAGAGTGCACTGGCACCGCTGGGGATGCAGTGCAGTGAGTCAAGAGAGTGCACTGGCAGGACTGGGGATGCAGTGCAGTGAGTCCAGAGAGTGCACTGGCACCACTGGGGATGCAGTGCAGTGAGTCCAGAGAGTGCACTGGCAGCACTGGGGATGCAGTGCAGTGAGTCCAGAGAGTGCACTGGCACCACTGAAAATGCACTTCAGTGTGTCCAGAGAGTGCACTGGCACCACTGGGGATGCACTGCAGTGAGTCCAGAGAGTGCACTAGCGCCACTGGGGATGCAGTGCAGTGAGTCCAGAGAGTGGCGCTCCAGCCTCGGTTTCCGCTCCAGCCGCGTCAACCGCTCCAGCCGCGGTAGCCCCTCCAGCCGCGGCAGACGCTCTAGACGCTTCAACCGCGTCAGCCTCTCCAGCCGCGTTAGCCCCTCCAGCCGCGGCAGCCGCTCCAGCCGCGGCAGCCGCTCCAGCCGCTACCGAGTGGAGCGGCTGCCACGGCTGGAGCGGTTGCCGCGGTTGGAGCGCCTGCCGCGTTTGGAGCGGCTGCCGCGGCTTTCGCGGCTGGTGCGGCTGCCGCGGTTGGAGAGTCTGCCGCGTATGCTGCGGACGGAGCGGCTACCGCGGCTGGAGCGGCTGCCGCGGCTGCCGCGGCTGCCGAGGCTGGAGGGCTACCGCGGCTGGAGCGACTGCCGCGGCTGGAGTAGTGCAGTGAGTCCAGAGAGTGCACTGGCACCACTGGGTATGCAGTGCAGTGAGTCCAGAGAGTGCACTGGCACCACTGGGGATGCACTGCAGTGAGTCCAGAGTGTGCACTGGCACCACTGGGGATGCACTGCAGTGAGTCCAGAGAGTGCAGTGGCACCACTGGGGATGCAGTGCAGTGAGTCCAGAGAGTGCACTGTCACCGTTGGGGATGCACTGCAGTGTCTGCAGAGAGTGCCCTGGCACCACTAGGGATGCAGTGCAGTGAGACCAGAGAGTGCACTGGCACCACTGGTGATGCACTGCAGTGCGTCCAGAGAGTGCACTGGCACCACTGTGGATGCAGTGCAGTGAGTTCAGAGAGAGCCCTGGCAGCACAGGGGATGCAGTGCAGTGAGTCCAGAGAGTGCACTGGCACCACTAGGGATGCACTGCAGTGAGTCCAGAGAGTGCACTGGCACCACTCGGGATGCAGTGCAGTGAGTCCAGAGTGCATTAGCTCCTCTGGGGATGCATTGACGCGAGTCCAGAGAGTGCACTGGCACCACTGGGGATGCACTGCAGTCACTCCAGAGAGTGCACTGGCACCACTGGGGATGCGGTGCAGTGAGTCCAGAGAGTGCACTGGCACCACAGGGGATGCAGTGCAGTGAGTCCAGAGAGTGCACTGGAACCACTGGGGATGCGGTGGCGGGAGTCCAGAGAGTGCTTTGGCACCACTGGGGATGCAGTACAGTGAGTCCAGAGAGTGCACTGGCACCACTGGGGATGCAGCGCAGTGACTCTAGAGAGTGCACTGGCACCACTCAGGGTGCAGTGCGGTGAGTCCAGAGAGTGCACTGGCACCACTGGGGATGCAGTACAGTGAGTCCAGAGAGTGCACTGGCACCACTGGGTATGCAGTGCAGTGAGTCCAGAGAGTGCACTGGCACCACTGGGGATGCACTGCAGTGAGTCCAGAGTGCACTAGCACCACTGGGGATGCACTGCAGTGAGTCCAGAGAGTGCACTGGCACCACCGGGAATGCACTGCAGTGAGTCCAGGGAGTGCACTGGCACCACTGGGGATGCACTGCAGTGAGTCCAGAGTGCACTAGCACCACTGGGGATGCACTTCAGTGAGTCCAGAGAGTGCACTGGCACCACTGGGGATGCAGTGACGCGAGTCCAGAGAGTGCACTGGCACCACTGGGGATGCAGTGACGCGAGTCCAGAGAGTGCACTGGCACCACTGGGGATGCAGTGCAGTCACTCCAGAGAGCGCACTGGCACAACTGGGGATGCACTGCAGTGAGTCCAGAGAGTGCACTGGCACCACAGGTGATGCACTCCAGTGAGTCCAGAGAGTGCACTGGCACCACTGGGGATGCACTGCAGTGACTCGAAAGAGTGCACTGGCACCACTGGGGAAGCAGTGCAGTGAGTCCAGAGAGTGCACTGGCACCACTGGGGATGCACTGCAGTGAGTCCAGAGAGTGCACTGTCACTACTGGGGATGCAGTGCAGTGAGTCCAGAGAGTGCACTGGCACCACTGAGAATGCACTTCAGTGAGTCCAGAGAGTGCCCTGGCACCACTGGGGATGCACTGCAGTGAGTCCAGAGATTGCACTGGCACCACTGGGGATGCAGTACAGTGAGTCCACACAGTGCACTAGCACCACTGGGGATGCAGTGCAGTGAGTCCAGAGAGTGCACTGGCACCACTGGTGATGCACTGCTGTGAGTCCAGAGAGTGCTCTTGCACCACAGGGGATGCAGTGCAGTGACTCAAGAGAGTGCACTGGCAGCACTGGGGATGCAGTGCAGTGAGTCCAGAGATTGCACTGGCACCACTGGGGATGCAGTGCAGTGAGTCCAGAGAGTGCAATGGCACCACTGCGGATGCACTGCAGTGAGTCCAGAGAGTGCACTGGCTCCACTGGGGATGCACTGCAGTGAGTCCAGAGAGTGCACTGGCACCACTGGGGATGCACTGCAATGAGTCCAGAGAGTGCACTGGCACCACTGGGGATGCAGTGCAGTGAGTCCAGAGAGTGCACTGGCACCACTGGGGATGCACTGCAGTGAGTCCAGAGAGTGCACTGGCACCACAGGGGATGCACTGCAGTGAGTCCACAGAGTGCACTAGCACTACTGGGGATGCAGTGCAGTGAGTCCAGAGAGTGCACTGGCAGCACTGGGGATGCAGTGCAGTGAGTCCAGAGAGTGCACTGGCACCACTGGGGATGCACTGCAGTGAGTCCAGAGAGTGCACTGTCACCGTTGGGGATGCACTGCAGTGTCTGCAGAGAGTGCCCTGGCACCACTAGGGATGCAGTGCAGTGAGTCCAGAGAGTGCACTGGCACCACTGGGGATGCAGTGCATTGAGTCCAGAGAGTGCACTGGCACCACTGGTGATGCACTGCTGTGAGTCCAGAGAGTGCTCTTGCACCACAGGGGATGCAGTGCAGTGACTAAAGAGAGTGCACTGGCAGCACTGGGGATGCAGTGCAGTGAGTCCAGAGAGTGCACTGGCACCACTGGGGATGCAGTGCAGTGAGTCCAGAGAGTGCAATGGCACCACTGCGGATGCACTGCAGTGAGTCCAGAGAGTGCACTGGCTCCACTGGGGATGCACTGCAGTGAGTCCAGAGAGTGCACTGGCACCACTGGGGATGCACTGCAGTGAGTCCAGAGAGTGCACTGGCACCACTGGGGATGCACTGCAGTGAGTCCACAGAGTGCACTAGCACTACTGGGGATGCAGTGCAGTGAGTCCAGAGAGTGCACTGGCAGCACTGGGGATGCAGTGCAGTTACTCCAGAGATTGCAATGGCACCACCGGGGATGCAGTGCAGTGAGTCCAGAGAGTGCACTGGCACCACTGGGGATGCAGTGCAGTGAGTCCAGAGAGTGCACTGGCACCACTGGGGATGCAGTGCTGTGACTCCAGAGAGCGAACTGGCACCACTGGGGATGCAGTGCAGTGAGTCCAGAGAGTGCACTGGCACCACTGGGGATGCACTGCAGTGAGCCCAGAGAGTGCACTGGCACCAGTGGGGATGCACTGCAGTGAGTCCAGAGAGTGCACTGGCACCACTGGGGAAGCAGTGCAGTGAGTCCAGAGAGTGCAGTGGCACCACTGGGGATGCACTGCAGTGAGTCCAGAGATTGCACTGGCACCACTGGGGATGCAGTGCAGTGAGTCCAGAGAGTGCACTGGCACCACTGGGGATGCACTGCAGTGAGTCCAGAGAGTGCACTGGCACCACTGAGAATGCATTTCAATGAGTCCAGAGAGTACACTGGCACCACTGGGGATGCACTGCAGTGAGTCCAGAGAGTGCACTGGCACCACTGGGGATGCACTGCAGTGAGTCCAGAGAGTGCACTGTCACTACTGGGGATGCAGTGCAGTGAGTCCAGAGAGTGCACTGGCACCACTGGGGATGCAGTGCAGTGAGTCCTGAGAGTGCACTGGCACCACTGGGGATGCAGTGCAGTGAGTCCAGAGATTGCACTGGCACCACTGGGGATGCAGTACAGTGAGTCCACACAGTGCACTAGCACCACTGGGGATGCAGTGCAGTGAGTCCAGAGAGTGCACTGGCACCACTGGGGATGCAGTGCAGTGAGTCCAGAGAGTGCACTGGCACCACTGGTGATGCACTGCAGTGAGTCCAGAGAGTGCACTGGCTCCACTGGGGATGCACTGCAGTGACTCCAGAGAGTGCACTGGCACCACTGGGGATGCACTGCAGTGAGTCCAGAGATTGCACTGGCACCACTGGGGATGCACTGAAGTGAGTCCAGAGAGTGCACTGGCACCACTGAGAATGCACTTCAGTGAGTCCAGAGAGTGCACTGGCACCACTGGGGATGCACTTCAGTGAGTCCAGAGAGTGCACTGGCACCACTGGGGATGCAGTGCTGTGACTCCAGAGAGTGCACTGGCACCACTGGGGATGCAGTGCAGTGAGTCCAGAGAGTGCACTGGCACCACTGGGGATGCGGTGCCGGGAGTCCAGAGAGTGCTTTGGCACCAGTGGGGATGCACTGCAGTTACTCCAGAGACTGCACTGGCACCACTGGGGATGCAGTGCAGTGAGTCCAGAGAGTGCACTGGCACCACTGGGGATGCACTGCAGTGAGTCCAGAGAGTGCACTGGCACCACTGGGGATGCACTGCAGTGAGTCCAGAGAGTGTACTGGCACCACTGGGGATGCACTGCAGTGAGTCCAGAGAGTGCACTGGCACCACTGGGGATGCACTGCAGTGAGTCCAGAGAGTGCACTGGCACCACTGGGGATGCACTGCAGTGAGTCCACAGAGTGCACTAGCACTACTGGGGATGCAGTGCAGTGAGTCCAGAGAGTGCACTGGCAGCACTGGGGATGCAGTGCAGTGAGTCCAGAGAGTGCACTGGCACCACTGGGGATGCACTTCAGTGAGTCCAGAGAGTGCACTGGCACCACTGGGGATGCACTGCAGTGAGCCCAGAGAGTGCACTGGCACCACTGGGGATGCACTTCAGTGAGTCCAGAGAGTGCACTGGCACCACTGGGGATGCACTGCAGTAAGTCCAGTGAGTGCACTGGCACCACTGGGGATGCAGTGCAGTGGGTCCAGTGAGTGTACTGGCACCACTGAGAATGCACTTCAGTGAGTCCAGAGAGTGCACTGGCACCACAGGGGATGCACTGCAGTGAGTCCAGAGAGTGCACTGGCACCACTGGGGATGCAGTGCAGTGAGTCCAGAGAGTGCACTGGCACCACTGGGGATGCAGTGCAGTGAGTCCAGAGAGTGCACTGGCACCACTGGGGATGCAGTGCAGTGAGTCCAGAGAGTGCACTGGCACCACTGGGGATGCGGTGCTGGGAGTTCAGAGAGTGCTTTGGTACCAGTGGGGATGCAGTGCAGTTACTCCAGAGACTGCACTGGCACCACCGGGGATGCAGTGCAGTGAGTCCAGAGAGTGCACTGGCACCACTGGGGATGCAGTGCAGTGAGTCCAGAGATTGCACTGGCACCACTGGGGATGCACTGCAGTGAGTCCAGAGAGTGCACTGTCACTACTGGGGATGCAGTGCAGTGAGTCCAGAGAGTGCACTGGCACCACTGGGGATGCAGTGCAGTGAGTCCTGAGAGTGCACTGGCAGCACTGGGGATGCAGTGCAGTGAGTCCAGAGATTGCACTGGCACCACTGGGGATGCAGTACAGTGAGTCCACACAGTGCACTAGCACCACTGGGGATGCAGTGCAGTGAGTCCAGAGAGTGCACTGGCACCACTGGGGATGCAGTGCAGTGAGTCCAGAGAGTGCACTGGCACCACTGGTGATGCACTGCTGTGAGTCCAGAGAGTGCTCTTGCACCACAGGGGATGCAGTGCAGTGACTCAAGAGAGTGCACTGGCAGCACTGGGGATGCAGTGCAGTGAGTGTAGAGAGTGCACTGGCACCACTTGAGATGCAGTGCAGTGAGTCCAGAGAGTGCAATGGCACCACTGCGGATGCACTGCAGTGAGTCCAGAGAGTGCACTGGCTCCACTGGGGATGCACTGCAGTGAGTCCAGAGAGTGCACTGGCACCACTGGGGATGCACTGCAGTGAGTCCAGAGAGTGTACTGGCACCACTGGGGATGCACTGAAGTGAGTCCAGAGAGTGCACTGGCACCACTGAGAATGCACTTCAGTGAGTCCAGAGAGTGCACTGGCACCACTGGGGATGCACTTCAGTGAGTCCAGAGAGTGCACTGGCACCACTGGGGATGCAGTGCTGTGACTCCAGAGAGTGCACTGGCACCACTGGGGATGCAGTGCAGTGAGTCCAGAGAGTGCACTGGCACCACTGGGGATGCGGTGCCGGGAGTCCAGAGAGTGCTTTGGCACCAGTGGGGATGCACTGCAGTTACTCCAGAGACTGCCCTGGCACCACTGGGGATGCAGTGCAGTGAGTTCAGAGAGTGCACTGGCACCACTGGGGATGCACTGCAGTGAGTCCAGAGAGTGCACTGTCACCACTGGGGATGCACTGCAGTGAGTCCAGAGAGTGCACTGTCACCACTGGGGATGCAGTGCAGTGAGTCCAGAGAGTGCACTGGCACCACTGGGGATGCAGTGCTGTGACTCCGGAGAGTGCACTAGCACCACTGAGAATGCACTTCAGTGAGTCCAGAGAGTGCACTGGCACCACTGGGGATGCACTTCAGTGAGTCCAGAGAGTGCACTGGCACCACTGGGGATGCAGTGCTGTGACTCCAGAGAGTGCACTGGCACCACTGGGGATGCAGTTTAGTGAGTCCAGAGAGTGCACTGGCACCACTGGGGATGCGGTGCCGGGAGTCCAGAGAGTGCTTTGGCACCAGTGGGGATGCACTGCAGTTACTCCAGAGACTGCACTGGCACCACTGGGGATGCAGTGCAGTGAGTCCAGAGAGTGCACTGGCACCACTGGGGATGCACTGCAGTGAGTCCAGAGAGTGCACTGTCACCACTGGGGATGCACTGCAGTGAGTCCAGAGAGTGCACTGTCACCACTGGGGATGCACTGCAGTGAGTCCAGAGAGTGCACTGGCACCACTGGGGATGTGTCCAGTGAGTCCAGTGAGTGCACTGGCACCACTGGGGATGCAGTGCTGTGAGTCCAGACAGTGCACTGGCACCACTGGGGATGCCCTGCAGTGAGTCCAGAGAGTGCACTGGCACCACTGGGGATGCAGTGCAGTGAGTTCAGAGAGTGCACTGGCACCACTGGGGATGCACTGCAGTGAGTCCAGAGAGTGCACTGGCAACACTGGGGCTTCAGTGCAGTGAGTCAAGAGAGTGCACTGGCACCACTGGGGATGCACTGCAGTGAGTCCAGAGAGTGCACTGGCACCACTGGGGATGCACTGCAGTGAGTCCAGAGAGTGCACTGTCACCACTGGGGATGCAGTACAGTGAGTCCACAGAGTGCACTGGCACCAGTGGGTATGCAGTACAGTGAGTCCAGAGAGTGCACTGGCACCACTGGGGCATGCAGTGCAGTGAGTCCAGAGAGTGCACTGGCACCACGGGGGATGCGGTGCTGGGAGTCCAGAGAGTGCTTTGGCACCAGTGGGGATGCAGTGCAGTTACTCCAGAGACTGCACTGGCACCACTGGGGATGCAGTGCAGTGAGTCCAGAGAGTGCACTGGCACCACTGGGGATGCAGTGCAGTGAGTCCAGAGATTTGCACTGGCACCACTGGGGATGCAGTGCTGTGACTCCAGAGAGCGCACTGGCACCACTGGGGATGCAGTGCAGTGAGTCCAGAGAGTGCACTGGCACCACTGGGGATGCACTGCAGTGAGCCCAGAGAGTGCACTGGCACCAGCGGGGATGCACTGCAGTGAGTCCAGTGAGTGCACTGGCACCACTGGAGAAGCAGTGCAGTGAGTCCAGAGAGTTCAGAGGAACCACTGGTGATGCAGTTTAGTGAGTCCAGAGAGTGCACTGGCACCACTGGGGATGCAGTGCAGTGAGTCCAGTGAGTGTACTGGCACCACTGGGGATGCACTGCTGTGAGTCCAGAGAGTGCACTGGCACCACTGAGAATGCACTTCAATGAGTCTAGAGAGTGCACTGGCACCACTGGGGATGCACTGCAGTGAGTCCAGAGAGTGCAGTGGCACCACTGGGGATGCACTGCAGTGAGTCCAGAGAGTGCTTTGGCACCAGTGGGGATGCACTGCAGTTACTCCAGAGACTGCACTGGCACCACTGGGGATGCAGTGCAGTGAGTCCAGAGAGTGCACTGGCACCAGTGGGGATGCAGTGCAGTGAGTCCAGAGAGTGCACTGGCACCACTGGGGATGCACTGCAGTGAGTCCAGAGAGTGCACTGTCACCACTGGGGATGCAGTACAGTGAGTCCACAGAGTGCACTGGCACCACTGGGGATGCAGTGCCGTGAGTCCAGAGAGTGCACTGGCACCACCGGGGATGCAGTGCAGTGAGTCCAGAGAGTGCACTGGCACCACTGGGGATGCAGTGCAGTGAGTCCAGATATTTGCACTGGCACCACTGGGGATGCAGTGCTGTGACTCCAGAGAGCGCACTGGCACCACTGGGGATGCAGTGCAGTGAGTCCAGAGAGTGCACTGGCACCACTGGGGATGCAGTGCAGTGAGCCCAGAGAGTGCACTGGCACCAGCGGGGATGCACTGCAGTGAGTCCAGTGAGTGCACTGGCACCACTGGTGATGCACTGCAGTGAGTCCAGAGAGTGCAGTGGCACCACTGGTGATGCAGTTTAGTGAGTCCAGAGAGTGCACTGGCACCACTGGGGATGCAGTGCAGTGAGTCCAGTGAGTACACTGGCACCAGTGGGGATGCAGTGCAGTGAGTCCAGAGAGTGCAGTGGCACCACTGGTGATGCAGTTTAGTGAGTCCAGAGAGTGCACTGGCACCACTGGGGATGCACTGCAGTGAGTCCAGAGAGTGCACTGGCACCACTGAGAATGCACTTCAATGAGTCCAGAGAGTGCACTGGCACCACTGGGGATGCACTGCAGTGAGTCCAGAGAGTGCAGTGGCACCACTGGGGATGCACTGCAGTGAGTCCAGAGAGTGCTTTGGCACCAGTGGGGATGCACTGCAGTTACTCCAGAGACTGCACTGGCACCACTGGGGATGCAGTGCAGTGAGTCCAGAGAGTGCACTGGCACCAGTGGGGATGCACTGCAGTGAGTCCAGAGAGTGCACTGGCACCACTGGGGATGCAGTGCAGTGAGTTCAGAGAGTGCACTGTCACCACTGGGGATGCAGTACAGTGAGTCCACAGACTGCACTGGCACCACTGGGGATGCAGTGCAGTGAGTCCAGAGAGTGCACTGGCACCACTGGGGATGCAGTGCAGTGAATCCAGTGAGTGCACTGGCACCACTGGGGATGCAGTGCAGTGAGTCCAGAGAGTGCACTGGCACCACTGGGGATGCAGTGCAGTAAGTCCAGAGAGTGCACTGGCACCACTGGGGATGCACTGCAGTGAGTCCAGAGAGTGCACTGTCACTACTGGGGATGCAGTGCAGTGAGTCCAGAGAGTGCACTGGCACCACTGAGGATGCAGTGCAGTGAGTCCTGAGAGTGCACTGGCACCACTGGGGATGCACTGCAGTGAGTCCAGAGAGTGCTCTGGCACCACTGGGGTTGCAGTACAGTGAGTCCACACAGTGCACTAGCGCCACTGGGGATGCAGTGCAGTGAGTCCAGAGAGTGCACTGGCACCACTGGTGATGCAGTGCAGTGAGTCCAGAGAGTGCACTGGCACCACTGGTGATGCACTGCTATGAGTCCAGAGAGTGCTCTTGCACCACAGGGGATGCAGTGCAGTGACTCAAGAGAGTGCACTGGCAGCACTGGGGATGCAGTGCAGTGAGTCCAGAGAGTGCACTGGCACCACTGGAGATGCAGTGCAGTGAGTCCAGAGAGTGCAATGGCACCACTGCGGATGCACTGCAGTGAGTCCAGAGAGTGCACTGGCTCCACTGGGGATGCACTGCAGTGAGTCCAGAGAGTGCACTGGCACCACTGGGGATGCACTTCAGTGAGTCCAGAGAGTGCACTGGCACCAGTGGGGATGCAGTGCAGTGAGTCCAGAGAGTGCACTGGCACCAGTGGGGATGCAGTGCAGTGAGTCCAGAGAGTGCACTGGCACCACTGGGGATGCACTGCAGTGAGTCCAGAGAGTACACTGGCACCACTGGGGATGCACTGCAGTGAGTCCAGAGAGTGCACTGGCACCACTGGGGATGCACTGCAGTGAGTCCAGAGAGTGCACTGGCACCACTGGGGATGTGTCCAGTGAGTCCAGTGAGTGCACTGGCACCACTGGGGATGCAGTACAGTGAGTCCACAGACTGCACTGGCACCACTGGGGATGCAGTGCAGTTACTCCAGAGACTGCACTGGCACCACCGGGGATGCAGTGCAGTGAGTCCAGAGAGTGCACTGGCACCACTGGGGATGCAGTGCAGTGAGTCCAGAGATTTGCACTGGTACCACTGGGGATGCAGTGCTGTGACTCCAGAGAGTGCACTGGCACCACTGGGGATGCACTGCAGTGAGCCCAGAGAGTGCACTGGCACCAGTGGGAATGCACTGCAGTGAGTCCAGTGAGTGCACTGGCACCACTGGGGAAGCAGTGCAGTGAGTCCAGAGAGTGCAGTGGCACCACTGGTGATGCAGTTTAGTGAGTCCAGAGAGTGCACTGGCACCACTGGGGATGCAGTGCAGTGAGTCCAGTGAGTGTACTGGCACCACTGGGGATGCACTGCAGTGAGTCCAGAGAGTGCACTGGCACCACTGAGAATGCACTTCAATGAGTCCAGAGAGTGCACTGGCACCACTGGGGATGCACTGCAGTGAGTCCAGAGAGTGCAGTGGCACCACTGGGGATGCACTACAGTGAGTCCAGAGAGTGCACTGGCACCACTGGGGATGCAGTGCAGTGAGTCCACAGAGTGCACTGGCACCACTGGGGATGCAGTGCAGTGAGTCCAGAGAGTGCACTGGCACCACTGGGGATGCAGTGCTGTGACTCCAGAGAGTGCACTGGCACCACTGGGGATGCAGTTTAGTGAGTCCAGAGAGTGCACTGGCACCACTGGGGATGCGGTGCCGGGAGTCCAGAGAGTGCTTTGGCACCAGTGGGGATGCACTGCAGTTACTCCAGAGACTGCACTGGCACCACTGGGGATGCAGTGCAGTGAGTTCAGAGAGTGCACTGGCACCACTGGGGATGCACTGCAGTGAGTCCAGAGAGTGCACTGTCACCACTGGGGATGCACTGCAGTGAGTCCAGAGAGTGCACTGTCACCACTGGGGATGCAGTGCAGTGAGTCCAGAGAGTGCACTGGCACCACTGGGGATGCAGTGCTGTGACTCCGGAGAGTGCACTGGCACCACTGAGAATGCACTTCAGTGAGTCCAGAGAGTGCACTGGCACCACTGGGGATGCACTTCAGTGAGTCCAGAGAGTGCACTGGCACCACTGGGGATGCAGTGCTGTGACTCCAGAGAGTGCACTGGCACCACTGGGGATGCAGTGCAGTGAGTCCAGAGAGTGCACTGGCACCACTGGGGATGCGGTGCCGGGAGTCCAGAGAGTGCTTTGGCACCAGTGGGGATGCACTGCAGTTACTCCAGAGACTGCACTGGCACCACTGGGGATGCAGTGCAGTGAGTCCAGAGAGTGCACTGGCACCACTGGGGATGCACTGCAGTGAGTCCAGAGAGTGCACTGTCACCACTGGGGATGCAGTGCAGTGAGTCCACAGAGTGCACTGGCACCACTGGGGATGCAGTGCAGTGAGTCCAGAGAGTGCACTGGCACCACTGGGGATGCACTGCAGTGAATCCAGTGAGTGCACTGGCACCACTGGGGATACAGTGCAGTGAGTCCAGAGAGTGCACTGGCACCACTGGGGATGCAGTGCAGTGAGTCCAGAGAGTGCACTGGCACCACTGGGGATGCAGTGCAGTGAGTCCAGAGAGTGCACTGGCACCACTGGTGATGCACTGCAGTGAGTCCAGAGATTGCACTGGCACCACTGTGGATGCAGTGCAGTGAGTCCAGAGACTTCACTGGCACCACTGGGAATGCAGAGAAGTGAGTGCAGAGAGTGCACTGGCACCACTGGGGATGCAGTGCAGTGAGTCCAGAGAGTGCACTGGCACCATTGGGGATGCAGTGCAGTGAGTCCAGAGAGTGCACTGGCACCACCTGTGATGCAGTGCAGTGAGTCCAGAGAATGCACTGGCACCAATGGGGCTGCAGTGCAGTGAGTCCAAAGAGTGCACTGGCACCACTGGGAATGCACTGCAGTGAGTCCAGAGAGTACACTGGCACCACTGGGGATGCACTGCAGTGAGTCCAGAGAGTGCACTGGCACCACTGGGGATGCACTACAGTGAATCCAGAGATTGCACTGGCACCACTGGGGATGCAGTGCAGTGAGTCCAGAGAGTGCACTGGCACCACTGGGGATGCAGTGCATTGAGTCCAGAGAGTGCACTGGCACAACTGGGGATGCACTTCAGTGAGTCCAGAGAGTGCACTGGCACCAGTGGGGATGCAGTGCAGTGAGTCCAGAGAGTGCACTGGCACCACTGGGGATGCACTGCAGTGAGTCCTGAGAGTACACTGGCACCACTGGGGATGCAGTGCAGTGAGTCCAGAGAGTGCACTGGCACCACTGGGGATGCACTGCAGTGAGTCCAGAGAGTGCACTGGCACCACTGGGGATGTGTCCAGTGAGTCCAGTGAGTGCACTGGCACCACTGGGGATGCAGTGCAGTGAGTCCAGAGAGTACACTGGCACCAGTGGGGATGCAGTGCAGTGAGTCCAGAGAGTGCACTGGCACCACTGGGGATGCAGTGCAGTCAGTCCAGTGAGTGCACTGGCACCACTGGGGGTGCAGTACAGTGAGTCCAGAGAGTGCACTGGCACCACTGGGGATGCACTGCAGTGAGTCCAGAGAGTGCACTGGCACCACTGGGGATGCCCTGCAGTGAGTCCAGAGAGTGCACTGGCACCACTGGGGATGCAGTGCAGTGAGTCCAGAGAGTGCACTGGCACCACTGGGGATGCACTGCAGTGAGTCCAGAGAGTGCACTGGCACCACTGGGGCTTCAGTGCAGTGAGTCAAGAGAGTGCACTGGCACCACTGGGGATGCACTGCAGTGAGTCCAGAGAGTGCACTGGCACCACTGGGGATGCACTTCAGTGAGTCCAGAGAGTGCACTGGCACCACTGGGGATGCAGTACAGTGAGTCCACAGAGTGCACTGGCACCAGTGGGTATGCAGTACAGTGAGTCCAGAGAGTGCACTGGCACCACTGGGCATGCAGTGCAGTGAGTCCAGAGAGTGCACTGGCACCACGGGGGATGCGGTGCTGGGAGTCCAGAGAGTGCTTTGGCACCAGTGGGGATGCAGTGCAGTTACTCCAGAGACTGCACTGGCACCACTGGGGATGCAGTGCAGTGAGTCCAGAGAGTGCACTGGCACCACTGGGGATGCAGTGCAGTGAGTCCAGAGATTTGCACTGGCACCACTGGGGATGCAGTGCTGTGACTCCAGAGAGCGCACTGGCACCACTGGGGATGCAGTGCAGTGAGTCCAGAGAGTGCACTGGCACCACTGGGGATGCACTGCAGTGAGCCCAGAGAGTGCACTGGCACCAGCGGGGATGCACTGCAGTGAGTCCAGTGAGTGCACTGGCACCACTGGGGATGCAGTGCAGTGAGTCCAGTGAGTGTACTGGCACCACTGGGGATGCACTGCAGTGAGTCCAGAGAGTGCACTGGCACCACTGAGAATGCACTTCAATGAGTCCAGAGAGTGCACTGGCACCACTGGGGATGCACTGCAGTGAGACCAGAGAGTGCAGTGGCACCACTGGGGATGCACTGCAGTGAGTCCAGAGAGTGCTTTGGCACCAGTGGGGATGCACTGCAGTTACTCCAGAGACTGCACTGGCACCACTGGGGATGCAGTGCAGTGAGTCCAGAGAGTGCACTGGCACCAGTGGGGATGCACTGCAGTGAGTCCAGAGAGTGCACTGGCACCACTGGGGATGCACTGCAGTGAGTCCAGAGAGTGCACTGTCACCACTGGGGATGCAGTACAGTGAGTCCACAGAGTGCACTGGCACCACTGGGGATGCAGTGCAGTGAGTCCAGAGAGTGCACTGGCACCACCGGGGATGCAGTGCAGTGAGTCCAGAGAGTGCACTGGCACCACTGGGGATGCAGTGCAGTGAGTCCTGAGAGTGCACTGGCACCACTGGGGATGCAGTGCTGTGACTCCAGAGAGCGCACTGGCACCACTGGGGATGCAGTGCAGTGAGTCCAGAGAGTGCACTGGCACCACTGGGGATGCAGTGCAGTGAGCCCAGAGAGTGCACTGGCACCAGCGGGGATGCACTGCAGTGAGTCCAGTGAGTGCACTGGCACCACTGGTGATGCACTGCAGTGAGTCCAGAGAGTGCAGTGGCACCACTGGTGATGCAGTTTAGTGAGTCCAGAGAGTGCACTGGCACCACTGGGGATGCAGTGCAGTGAGTCCAGTGAGTGTACTGGCACCACTGGGGATGCAGTGCAGTGAGTCCAGAGAGTGCACTGGCACCACTGAGAATGCACTTCAATGAGTCCAGAGAGTGCACTGGCACCACTGGGGATGCACTGCAGTGAGTCCAGAGAGTGCAGTGGCACCACTGGGGATGCACTGCAGTGAGTCCAGAGAGTGCTCTTGCACCACAGGGGATGCAGTGCAGTGACTCAAGAGAGTGCACTGGCACCACTGGGGATGCAGTGCAGTGAGTCCAGAGAGTGCACTGGCACCAGTGGGGATGCACTGCAGTGAGTCCAGAGAGTGCACTGGCACCACTGGGGATGCACTGCAGTGAGTTCAGAGAGTGCACTGTCACCACTGGGGATGCAGTACAGTGAGTCCACAGACTGCACTGGCACCACTGGGGATGCAGTGCAGTGAGTCCAGAGAGTGCACTGGCACCACTGGGGATGCAGTGCAGTGAATCCAGTGAGTGCACTGGCACCACTGGGGATGCAGTGCAGTGAGTCCAGAGAGTGCACTGGCACTACTGGGGATGCAGTGCAGTAAGTCCAGAGAGTGCACTGGCACCACTGGGGATGCACTGCAGTGAGTCCAGAGAGTACACTGGCACCACTGGGGATGCACTGCAGTGAGTCCAGAGAGTGCACTGGCACCACTGGGGATGCACTGCAGTGAGTCCAGAGAGTGCACTGGCACCACTGGGGATGTGTCCAGTGAGTCCAGTGAGTGCACTGGCACCACTGGGGATGCAGTGCAGTGAGTCCAGAGAGTACACTGGCACCAGTGGGGATGCAGTGCAGTGAGTCCAGAGAGTGCACTGGCACCACTGGGGATGCAGTGCAGTCAGTCCAGTGAGTGCACTGGCACCACAGGGGGTGCAGTACAGTGAGTCCAGAGAGTGCACTGGCACCACTGGGGATACACTGCAGTGAGTCCAGACAGTGCACTGGCACCACTGGGGATGCCCTGCAGTGAGTCCAGAGAGTGCACTGGCACCACTGGGGATGCAGTGCAGTGAGTCCAGAGAGTGCCCTGGCACCACTGGGGATGCACTGCAGTGAGTCCAGAGAGTGCACTGGCACCACTGGGTCTTCAGTGCAGTGAGTCAAGAGAGTGCACTGGCACCACTGGGGATGCAGTGCAGTGAGTCCAGAGAGTGCACTGGCACCACTGGGGATGCACTGCAGTGAGTCCAGAGAGTGCACTGTCACCACTGGGGATGCAGTACAGTGAGTCCACAGAGTGCACTGGCACCAGTGGGTATGCAGTACAGTGAGTCCAGAGAGTGCACTGGCACCACTGGGCATGCAGTGCAGTGAGTCCAGAGAGTGCACTGGCACCACTGGGGATGCGGTGCTGGGAGTCCAGAGAGTGCTTTGGCACCAGTGGGGATGCAGTGCAGTTACTCCAGAGACTGCACTGGCACCACTGGGGATGCAGTGCAGTGAGTCCAGAGAGTGCACTGGCACCACTGGGGATGCAGTGCAGTGAGTCCAGAGATTTGCACTGGTACCACTGGGGATGCAGTGCTGTGACTCCAGAGAGTGCACTGGCACCACTGGGGATGCACTGCAGTGAGCCCAGAGAGTGCACTGGCACCAGTGGGAATGCACTGCAGTGAGTCCAGTGAGTGCACTGGCACCACTGGGGAAGCAGTGCAGTGAGTCCAGAGAGTGCAGTGGCACCACTGGTGATGCAGTTTAGTGAGTCCAGAGAGTGCACTGGCACCACTGGGGATGCAGTGCAGTGAGTCCAGTAAGTGTACTGGCACCACTGGGGATGCACTGCAGTGAGTCCAGAGAGTGCACTGGCACCACTGAGAATGCACTTCAATGAGTCCAGAGAGTGCACTGGCACCACTGGGGATGCACTGCAGTGAGTCCAGAGAGTGCAGTGGCACCACTGGGGATGCACTGCAGTGAGTCCAGAGAGTGCTTTGGCACCAGTGGGGATGCACTGCAGTTACTCCAGAGACTGCACTGGCACCACTGGGGATGCAGTGCAGTGAGTCCAGAGAGTGCACTGGCACCAGTGGGGATGCACTGCAGTGAGTCCAGAGAGTGCACTGGCACCACTGGGGATGCAGTGCAGTGAGTCCACAGAGTGCACTGGCACCACTGGGGATGCAGTGCAGTGAGTCTAGAGAGTGCACTGGCACCACTGGGGATGCAGTGCTGTGACTCCAGAGAGTGCACTGGCACCAGTGGGGATGCAGTTTAGTGAGTCCAGAGAGTGCACTGGCACCACTGGGGATGTACTGCAGTGAGTCCAGAGACTGCACTGGCACTAATGGGGATGCAGTGCAGTGACTTGAAAGAGTGCACTGGCACCACTGGGGATGCAGTGCAGTGAGTTCAGAGAGTGCACTGGCACCACTGGGGATGCACTGCAGTGAGTCCAGAGAGTGCACTGTCACCACTGGGGATGCACTGCAGTGAGTCCAGAGAGTGCACTGTCACCACTGGGGATGCAGTGCAGTGAGTCCAGAGAGTGCACTGGCACCACTGGGGATGCAGTGCTGTGACTCCGGAGAGTGCACTGGCACCACTGAGAATGCACTTCAGTGAGTCCAGAGAGTGCACTGGCACCACTGGGGATGCAGTGCTGTGACTCCAGAGAGTGCACTGGCACCACTGGGGATGCAGTGCAGTGAGTCCAGAGAGTGCACTGGCACCACTGGGGATGCGGTGCCGGGAGTCCAGAGAGTGCTTTGGCACCAGTGGGGATGCACTGCAGTTACTCCAGAGACTGCACTGGCACCACTGGGGATGCAGTGCAGTGAGTCCAGAGAGTGCACTGGCACCACTGGGGATGCACTGCAGTGAGTCCAGAGAGTGCACTGTCACCACTGGGGATGCACTGCAGTGAGTCCAGAGAGTGCACTGTCACCACTGGGGATGCAGTGCAGTGAGTCCACAGAGTGCACTGGCACCACTGGGGATGCAGTGCAGTGAGTCCAGAGAGTGCACTGGCACCACTGGGGATGCACTGCAGTGAATCCAGTGAGTGCACTGGCACCACTGGGGATACAGTGCAGTGAGTCCAGAGAGTGCACTGGCACCACTGGGGATGCAGTGCAGTGAGTCCAGAGAGTGCACTGGCACCACTGGGGATGCAGTGCAGTGAGTCCAGAGAGTGCACTGGCACCACTGGTGATGCACTGCAGTGAGTCCAGAGATTGCACTGGCACCACTGTGGATGCAGTGCAGTGAGTCCAGAGACTTCACTGGCACCACTGGGAATGCAGAGAAGTGAGTGCAGAGAGTGCACTGGCACCACTGGGGATGCAGTGCAGTGAGTCCAGAGAGTGCACTGGCACCATTGGGGATGCAGTGCAGTGAGTCCAGAGAGTGCACTGGCACCACCTGTGATGCAGTGCAGTGAGTCCAGAGAATGCACTGGCACCAATGGGGCTGCAGTGCAGTGAGTCCAAAGAGTGCACTGGCACCACTGGGAATGCACTGCAGTGAGTCCAGAGAGTACACTGGCACCACTGGGGATGCACTTCAGTGAGTCCAGAGAGTGCACTGGCACCACTGGGGATGCACTACAGTGAATCCAGAGATTGCACTGGCACCACTGGGGATGCAGTGCAGTGAGTCCAGAGAGTGCACTGGCACCACTGGGGATGCAGTGCATTGAGTCCAGAGAGTGCACTGGCACAACTGGGGATGCACTTCAGTGAGTCCAGAGAGTGCACTGGCACCAGTGGGGATGCAGTGCAGTGAGTCCAGAGAGTGCACTGGCACCACTGGGGATGCACTGCAGTGAGTCCTGAGAGTACACTGGCACCAGTGGGGATGCAGTGCAGTGAGTCCAGAGAGTGCACTGGCACCACTGGGGATGTGTCCAGTGAGTCCAGTGAGTGCACTGGCACCACTGGGGATGCAGTGCAGTGAGTCCAGAGAGTACACTGGCACCAGTGGGGATGCAGTGCAGTGAGTCCAGAGAGTGCACTGGCACCACTGGGGATGCAGTGCAGTCAGTCCAGTGAGTGCACTGGCACCACTGGGGGTGCAGTACAGTGAGTCCAGAGAGTGCACTGGCACCACTGGGGATACACTGCAGTGAGTCCAGACAGTGCACTGGCACCACTGGGGATGCCCTGCAGTGAGTCCAGAGAGTGCACTGGCACCACTGGGGATGCAGTGCAGTGAGTCCAGAGAGTGCACTGGCACCACTGGGGATGCAGTGCAGTGAGTCCAGAGAGTGCACTGGCACCACTGGGGCTTCAGTGCAGTGAGTCAAGAGAGTGCACTGGCACCACTGGGGATGCACTGCAGTGAGTCCAGAGAGTGCACTGTCACCACTGGGGATGCAGTACAGTGAGTCCACAGAGTGCACTGGCACCAGTGGGTATGCAGTACAGTGAGTCCAGAGAGTGCACTGGCACCACTGGGCATGCAGTGCAGTGAGTCCAGAGAGTGCACTGGCACCACGGGGGATGCGGTGCTGGGAGTCCAGAGAGTGCTTTGGCACCAGTGGGGATGCAGTGCAGTGAGTCCAGAGATTTGCACTGGCACCACTGGGGATGCAGTGCTGTGACTCCAGAGAGCGCACTGGCACCACTGGGGATGCAGTGCAGTGAGTCCAGAGAGTGCACTGGCACCACTGGGGATGCACTGCAGTGAGCCCAGAGAGTGCACTGGCACCAGCGGGGATGCACTGCAGTGAGTCCAGTGAGTGCACTGGCACCACTGGGGAAGCAGTGCAGTGAGTGCAGAGAGTTCAGTGGCACCACTGGTGATGCAGTTTAGTGAGTCCAGAGAGTGCACTGGCACCACTGGGGATGCAGTGCAGTGAGTCCAGTGAGTGTACTGGCACCACTGGGGATGCACTGCAGTGAGTCCAGAGAGTGCACTGGCACCACTGAGAATGCACTTCAATGAGTCCAGAGAGTGCACTGGCACCACTGGGGATGCACTGCAGTGAGACCAGAGAGTGCAGTGGCACCACTGGGGATGCACTGCAGTGAGTCCAGAGAGTGCTTTGGCACCAGTGGGGATGCACTGCAGTTACTCCAGAGACTGCACTGGCACCACTGGGGATGCAGTGCAGTGAGTCCAGAGAGTGCACTGGCACCAGTGGGGATGCACTGCAGTGAGTCCAGAGAGTGCACTGGCACCACTGGGGATGCACTGCAGTGAGTCCAGAGAGTGCACTGTCACCACTGGGGATGCAGTACAGTGAGTCCACAGAGTGCACTGGCACCACTGGGGATGCAGTGCAGTGAGTCCAGAGAGTGCACCGGCACCACCGGGGATGCAGTGCAGTGAGTCCAGAGAGTGCACTGGCACCACTGGGGATGCAGTGCAGTGAGTCCTGAGAGTGCACTGGCACCACTGGGGATGCAGTGCTGTGACTCCAGAGAGCGCACTGGCACCACTGGGGATGCAGTGCAGTGAGTCCAGAGAGTGCACTGGCACCACTGGGGATGCAGTGTAGTGAATCCAGTGAGTGCACTGGCACCACTGGGGATGCAGTGCAGTGAGTCCAGAGAGTGCACTGGCACTACTGGGGATGCAGTGCAGTAAGTCCAGAGAGTGCACTGGCACCAGTGGGGATGCACTGCAGTGAGTCCAGAGAGTGCACTGTCACTACTGGGGATGCAGTGCAGTGAGTCCAGAGAGTGCACTGGCACCACTGAGGATGCAGTGCAGTGAGTCCTGAGAGTGCACTGGCACCACTGGGGATGCACTGCAGTGAGTCCAGAGATTGCACTGGCACCACTGGGGATGCAGTACAGTGAGTCCACACAGTGCACTAGCACCACTGGGGATGCAGTGCAGTGAGTCCAGAGAGTGCACTGGCACCACTGGTGATGCAGTGCAATGAGTCCAGAGAGTGCACTGGCACCACTGGTGATGCACTGCTATGAGTCCAGAGAGTGCAATGGCACCACTGCGGATGCACTGCAGTGAGTCCAGAGAGTGCACTGGCTCCACTGGGGATGCACTGCAGTGAGTCCAGAGAGTGCACTGGCACCACTGGGGATGCACTGCAGTGAGTCCAGAGAGTGCACTGGCACCACTGGGGATGCACTGCAGTGAGTCCACAGAGTGCACTAGCACTACTGGGGATGCAGTGCAGTGAGTCCAGAGAGTGCACTGGCAGCACTGGGGATGCAGTGCAGTTACTCCAGAGATTGCAATGGCACCACCGGGGATGCAGTGCAGTGAGTCCAGAGAGTGCACTGGCACCACTGGGGATGCAGTGCAGTGAGTCCAGAGAGTGCACTGGCACCACTGGGGATGCAGTGCTGTGACTCCAGAGAGCGAACTGGCACCACTGGGGATGCAGTGCAGTGAGTCCAGAGAGTGCACTGGCACCACTGGGGATGCACTGCAGTGAGCCCAGAGAGTGCACTGGCACCAGTGGGGATGCACTGCAGTGAGTCCAGAGAGTGCACTGGCACCACTGGGGAAGCAGTGCAGTGAGTCCAGAGAGTGCAGTGGCACCACTGGGGATGCACTGCAGTGAGTCCAGAGATTGCACTGGCACCACTGGGGATGCAGTGCAGTGAGTCCAGAGAGTGCACTGGCACCACTGGGGATGCACTGCAGTGAGTCCAGAGAGTGCACTGGCACCACTGAGAATGCATTTCAATGAGTCCAGAGAGTACACTGGCACCACTGGGGATGCACTGCAGTGAGTCCAGAGAGTGCACTGGCACCACTGGGGATGCACTGCAGTGAGTCCAGAGAGTGCACTGTCACTACTGGGGATGCAGTGCAGTGAGTCCAGAGAGTGCACTGGCACCACTGGGGATGCAGTGCAGTGAGTCCTGAGAGTGCACTGGCACCACTGGGGATGCAGTGCAGTGAGTCCAGAGATTGCACTGGCACCACTGGGGATGCAGTACAGTGAGTCCACACAGTGCACTAGCACCACTGGGGATGCAGTGCAGTGAGTCCAGAGAGTGCACTGGCACCACTGGTGATGCACTGCAGTGAGTCCAGAGAGTGCACTGGCTCCACTGGGGATGCACTGCAGTGACTCCAGAGAGTGCACTGGCACCACTGGGGATGCACTGCAGTGAGTCCAGAGATTGCACTGGCACCACTGGGGATGCACTGAAGTGAGTCCAGAGAGTGCACTGGCACCACTGAGAATGCACTTCAGTGAGTCCAGAGAGTGCACTGGCACCACTGGGGATGCACTTCAGTGAGTCCAGAGAGTGCACTGGCACCACTGGGGATGCAGTGCTGTGACTCCAGAGAGTGCACTGGCACCACTGGGGATGCAGTGCAGTGAGTCCAGAGAGTGCACTGGCACCACTGGGGATGCGGTGCCGGGAGTCCAGAGAGTGCTTTGGCACCAGTGGGGATGCACTGCAGTTACTCCAGAGACTGCACTGGCACCACTGGGGATGCAGTGCAGTGAGTCCAGAGAGTGCACTGGCACCACTGGGGATGCACTGCAGTGAGTCCAGAGAGTGCACTGGCACCACTGGGGATGCACTGCAGTGAGTCCAGAGAGTGTACTGGCACCACTGGGGATGCACTGCAGTGAGTCCAGAGAGTGCACTGGCACCACTGGGGATGCACTGCAGTGAGTCCAGAGAGTGCACTGGCACCACTGGGGATGCACTGCAGTGAGTCCACAGAGTGCACTAGCACTACTGGGGATGCAGTGCAGTGAGTCCAGAGAGTGCACTGGCAGCACTGGGGATGCAGTGCAGTGAGTCCAGAGAGTGCACTGGCACCACTGGGGATGCACTTCAGTGAGTCCAGAGAGTGCACTGGCACCACTGGGGATGCACTGCAGTGAGCCCAGAGAGTGCACTGGCACCAGTGGGGATGCACTGCAGTAAGTCCAGTGAGTGCACTGGCACCACTGGGGATGCAGTGCAGTGGGTCCAGTGAGTGTACTGGCACCACTGAGAATGCACTTCAGTGAGTCCAGAGAGTGCACTGGCACCACTGGGGATGCACTGCAGTGAGTCCAGAGAGTGCACTGGCACCACTGGGGATGCACTGCAGTGAGTCCAGAGAGTGCACTGGCAACACTGGGGATGCAGTGCAGTGAGTCCAGAGAGTGCACTGGCACCACTGGGGATGCAGTGCAGTGAGTCCAGAGAGTGCACTGGCACCACTGGGGATGCGGTGCTGGGAGTTCAGAGAGTGCTTTGGTACCAGTGGGGATGCAGTGCAGTTACTCCAGAGACTGCACTGGCACCACCGGGGATGCAGTGCAGTGAGTCCAGAGAGTGCACTGGCACCACTGGGGATGCAGTGCAGTGAGTCCAGAGATTGCACTGGCACCACTGGGGATGCACTGCAGTGAGTCCAGAGAGTGCACTGTCACTACTGGGGATGCAGTGCAGTGAGTCCAGAGAGTGCACTGGCACCACTGGGGATGCAGTGCAGTGAGTCCTGAGAGTGCACTGGCAGCACTGGGGATGCAGTGCAGTGAGTCCAGAGATTGCACTGGCACCACTGGGGATGCAGTACAGTGAGTCCACACAGTGCACTAGCACCACTGGGGATGCAGTGCAGTGAGTCCAGAGAGTGCACTGGCACCACTGGGGATGCAGTGCAGTGAGTCCAGAGAGTGCACTGGCACCACTGGTGATGCACTGCTGTGAGTCCAGAGAGTGCTCTTGCACCACAGGGGATGCAGTGCAGTGACTCAAGAGAGTGCACTGGCAGCACTGGGGATGCAGTGCAGTGAGTGTAGAGAGTGCACTGGCACCACTTGAGATGCAGTGCAGTGAGTCCAGAGAGTGCAATGGCACCACTGCGGATGCACTGCAGTGAGTCCAGAGAGTGCACTGGCTCCACTGGGGATGCACTGCAGTGAGTCCAGAGAGTGCACTGGCACCACTGGGGATGCACTGCAGTGAGTCCAGAGAGTGTACTGGCACCACTGGGGATGCACTGAAGTGAGTCCAGAGAGTGCACTGGCACCACTGAGAATGCACTTCAGTGAGTCCAGAGAGTGCACTGGCACCACTGGGGATGCACTTCAGTGAGTCCAGAGAGTGCACTGGCACCACTGGGGATGCAGTGCTGTGACTCCAGAGAGTGCACTGGCACCACTGGGGATGCAGTGCAGTGAGTCCAGAGAGTGCACTGGCACCACTGGGGATGCGGTGCCGGGAGTCCAGAGAGTGCTTTGGCACCAGTGGGGATGCACTGCAGTTACTCCAGAGACTGCCCTGGCACCACTGGGGATGCAGTGCAGTGAGTTCAGAGAGTGCACTGGCACCACTGGGGATGCACTGCAGTGAGTCCAGAGAGTGCACTGTCACCACTGGGGATGCACTGCAGTGAGTCCAGAGAGTGCACTGTCACCACTGGGGATGCAGTGCAGTGAGTCCAGAGAGTGCACTGGCACCACTGGGGATGCAGTGCTGTGACTCCGGAGAGTGCACTAGCACCACTGAGAATGCACTTCAGTGAGTCCAGAGAGTGCACTGGCACCACTGGGGATGCACTTCAGTGAGTCCAGAGAGTGCACTGGCACCACTGGGGATGCAGTGCTGTGACTCCAGAGAGTGCACTGGCACCACTGGGGATGCAGTTTAGTGAGTCCAGAGAGTGCACTGGCACCACTGGGGATGCGGTGCCGGGAGTCCAGAGAGTGCTTTGGCACCAGTGGGGATGCACTGCAGTTACTCCAGAGACTGCACTGGCACCACTGGGGATGCAGTGCAGTGAGTCCAGAGAGTGCACTGGCACCACTGGGGATGCACTGCAGTGAGTCCAGAGAGTGCACTGTCACCACTGGGGATGCACTGCAGTGAGTCCAGAGAGTGCACTGTCACCACTGGGGATGCACTGCAGTGAGTCCAGAGAGTGCACTGGCACCACTGGGGATGTGTCCAGTGAGTCCAGTGAGTGCACTGGCACCACTGGGGATGCAGTGCTGTGAGTCCAGACAGTGCACTGGCACCACTGGGGATGCCCTGCAGTGAGTCCAGAGAGTGCACTGGCACCACTGGGGATGCAGTGCAGTGAGTTCAGAGAGTGCACTGGCACCACTGGGGATGCACTGCAGTGAGTCCAGAGAGTGCACTGGCAACACTGGGGCTTCAGTGCAGTGAGTCAAGAGAGTGCACTGGCACCACTGGGGATGCACTGCAGTGAGTCCAGAGAGTGCACTGGCACCACTGGGGATGCACTGCAGTGAGTCCAGAGAGTGCACTGTCACCACTGGGGATGCAGTACAGTGAGTCCACAGAGTGCACTGGCACCAGTGGGTATGCAGTACAGTGAGTCCAGAGAGTGCACTGGCACCACTGGGGCATGCAGTGCAGTGAGTCCAGAGAGTGCACTGGCACCACGGGGGATGCGGTGCTGGGAGTCCAGAGAGTGCTTTGGCACCAGTGGGGATGCAGTGCAGTTACTCCAGAGACTGCACTGGCACCACTGGGGATGCAGTGCAGTGAGTCCAGAGAGTGCACTGGCACCACTGGGGATGCAGTGCAGTGAGTCCAGAGATTTGCACTGGCACCACTGGGGATGCAGTGCTGTGACTCCAGAGAGCGCACTGGCACCACTGGGGATGCAGTGCAGTGAGTCCAGAGAGTGCACTGGCACCACTGGGGATGCACTGCAGTGAGCCCAGAGAGTGCACTGGCACCAGCGGGGATGCACTGCAGTGAGTCCAGTGAGTGCACTGGCACCACTGGAGAAGCAGTGCAGTGAGTCCAGAGAGTTCAGAGGCACCACTGGTGATGCAGTTTAGTGAGTCCAGAGAGTGCACTGGCACCACTGGGGATGCAGTGCAGTGAGTCCAGTGAGTGTACTGGCACCACTGGGGATGCACTGCTGTGAGTCCAGAGAGTGCACTGGCACCACTGAGAATGCACTTCAATGAGTCTAGAGAGTGCACTGGCACCACTGGGGATGCACTGCAGTGAGTCCAGAGAGTGCAGTGGCACCACTGGGGATGCACTGCAGTGAGTCCAGAGAGTGCTTTGGCACCAGTGGGGATGCACTGCAGTTACTCCAGAGACTGCACTGGCACCACTGGGGATGCAGTGCAGTGAGTCCAGAGAGTGCACTGGCACCAGTGGGGATGCAGTGCAGTGAGTCCAGAGAGTGCACTGGCACCACTGGGGATGCACTGCAGTGAGTCCAGAGAGTGCACTGTCACCACTGGGGATGCAGTACAGTGAGTCCACAGAGTGCACTGGCACCACTGGGGATGCAGTGCCGTGAGTCCAGAGAGTGCACTGGCACCACCGGGGATGCAGTGCAGTGAGTCCAGAGAGTGCACTGGCACCACTGGGGATGCAGTGCAGTGAGTCCAGATATTTGCACTGGCACCACTGGGGATGCAGTGCTGTGACTCCAGAGAGCGCACTGGCACCACTGGGGATGCAGTGCAGTGAGTCCAGAGAGTGCACTGGCACCACTGGGGATGCAGTGCAGTGAGCCCAGAGAGTGCACTGGCACCAGCGGGGATGCACTGCAGTGAGTCCAGTGAGTGCACTGGCACCACTGGTGATGCACTGCAGTGAGTCCAGAGAGTGCAGTGGCACCACTGGTGATGCAGTTTAGTGAGTCCAGAGAGTGCACTGGCACCACTGGGGATGCAGTGCAGTGAGTCCAGTGAGTACACTGGCACCAGTGGGGATGCAGTGCAGTGAGTCCAGAGAGTGCAGTGGCACCACTGGTGATGCAGTTTAGTGAGTCCAGAGAGTGCACTGGCACCACTGGGGATGCACTGCAGTGAGTCCAGAGAGTGCACTGGCACCACTGAGAATGCACTTCAATGAGTCCAGAGAGTGCACTGGCACCACTGGGGATGCACTGCAGTGAGTCCAGAGAGTGCAGTGGCACCACTGGGGATGCACTGCAGTGAGTCCAGAGAGTGCTTTGGCACCAGTGGGGATGCACTGCAGTTACTCCAGAGACTGCACTGGCACCACTGGGGATGCAGTGCAGTGAGTCCAGAGAGTGCACTGGCACCAGTGGGGATGCACTGCAGTGAGTCCAGAGAGTGCACTGGCACCACTGGGGATGCAGTGCAGTGAGTTCAGAGAGTGCACTGTCACCACTGGGGATGCAGTACAGTGAGTCCACAGACTGCACTGGCACCACTGGGGATGCAGTGCAGTGAGTCCAGAGAGTGCACTGGCACCACTGGGGATGCAGTGCAGTGAATCCAGTGAGTGCACTGGCACCACTGGGGATGCAGTGCAGTGAGTCCAGAGAGTGCACTGGCACCACTGGGGATGCAGTGCAGTAAGTCCAGAGAGTGCACTGGCACCACTGGGGATGCACTGCAGTGAGTCCAGAGAGTGCACTGTCACTACTGGGGATGCAGTGCAGTGAGT
Source organism: Anser brachyrhynchus (assembly GCF_964034855.1). Taxonomy (NCBI): domain Eukaryota; kingdom Metazoa; phylum Chordata; class Aves; order Anseriformes; family Anatidae; genus Anser; species Anser brachyrhynchus. Next base: position 197,288 of record NW_027663877.1, read on the forward strand.
CCAGAGAGTGCACTGGCACCACTGAGGATGCAGTGCAGTGAGTCCTGAGAGTGCACTGGCACCACTGGGGATGCACTGCAGTGAGTCCAGAGAGTGCTCTGGCACCACTGGGGTTGCAGTACAGTGAGTCCACACAGTGCACTAGCGCCACTGGGGATGCAGTGCAGTGAGTCCAGAGAGTGCACTGGCACCACTGGTGATGCAGTGCAGTGAGTCCAGAGAGTGCACTGGCACCACTGGTGATGCACTGCTATGAGTCCAGAGAGTGCTCTTGCACCACAGGGGATGCAGTGCAGTGACTCAAGAGAGTGCACTGGCAGCACTGGGGATGCAGTGCAGTGAGTCCAGAGAGTGCACTGGCACCACTGGAGATGCAGTGCAGTGAGTCCAGAGAGTGCAATGGCACCACTGCGGATGCACTGCAGTGAGTCCAGAGAGTGCACTGGCTCCACTGGGGATGCACTGCAGTGAGTCCAGAGAGTGCACTGGCACCACTGGGGATGCACTTCAGTGAGTCCAGAGAGTGCACTGGCACCAGTGGGGATGCAGTGCAGTGAGTCCAGAGAGTGCACTGGCACCAGTGGGGATGCAGTGCAGTGAGTCCAGAGAGTGCACTGGCACCACTGGGGATGCACTGCAGTGAGTCCAGAGAGTACACTGGCACCACTGGGGATGCACTGCAGTGAGTCCAGAGAGTGCACTGGCACCACTGGGGATGCACTGCAGTGAGTCCAGAGAGTGCACTGGCACCACTGGGGATGTGTCCAGTGAGTCCAGTGAGTGCACTGGCACCACTGGGGATGCAGTACAGTGAGTCCACAGACTGCACTGGCACCACTGGGGATGCAGTGCAGTTACTCCAGAGACTGCACTGGCACCACCGGGGATGCAGTGCAGTGAGTCCAGAGAGTGCACTGGCACCACTGGGGATGCAGTGCAGTGAGTCCAGAGATTTGCACTGGTACCACTGGGGATGCAGTGCTGTGACTCCAGAGAGTGCACTGGCACCACTGGGGATGCACTGCAGTGAGCCCAGAGAGTGCACTGGCACCAGTGGGAATGCACTGCAGTGAGTCCAGTGAGTGCACTGGCACCACTGGGGAAGCAGTGCAGTGAGTCCAGAGAGTGCAGTGGCACCACTGGTGATGCAGTTTAGTGAGTCCAGAGAGTGCACTGGCACCACTGGGGATGCAGTGCAGTGAGTCCAGTGAGTGTACTGGCACCACTGGGGATGCACTGCAGTGAGTCCAGAGAGTGCACTGGCACCACTGAGAATGCACTTCAATGAGTCCAGAGAGTGCACTGGCACCACTGGGGATGCACTGCAGTGAGTCCAGAGAGTGCAGTGGCACCACTGGGGATGCACTACAGTGAGTCCAGAGAGTGCACTGGCACCACTGGGGATGCAGTGCAGTGAGTCCACAGAGTGCACTGGCACCACTGGGGATGCAGTGCAGTGAGTCCAGAGAGTGCACTGGCACCACTGGGGATGCAGTGCTGTGACTCCAGAGAGTGCACTGGCACCACTGGGGATGCAGTTTAGTGAGTCCAGAGAGTGCACTGGCACCACTGGGGATGCGGTGCCGGGAGTCCAGAGAGTGCTTTGGCACCAGTGGGGATGCACTGCAGTTACTCCAGAGACTGCACTGGCACCACTGGGGATGCAGTGCAGTGAGTTCAGAGAGTGCACTGGCACCACTGGGGATGCACTGCAGTGAGTCCAGAGAGTGCACTGTCACCACTGGGGATGCACTGCAGTGAGTCCAGAGAGTGCACTGTCACCACTGGGGATGCAGTGCAGTGAGTCCAGAGAGTGCACTGGCACCACTGGGGATGCAGTGCTGTGACTCCGGAGAGTGCACTGGCACCACTGAGAATGCACTTCAGTGAGTCCAGAGAGTGCACTGGCACCACTGGGGATGCACTTCAGTGAGTCCAGAGAGTGCACTGGCACCACTGGGGATGCAGTGCTGTGACTCCAGAGAGTGCACTGGCACCACTGGGGATGCAGTGCAGTGAGTCCAGAGAGTGCACTGGCACCACTGGGGATGCGGTGCCGGGAGTCCAGAGAGTGCTTTGGCACCAGTGGGGATGCACTGCAGTTACTCCAGAGACTGCACTGGCACCACTGGGGATGCAGTGCAGTGAGTCCAGAGAGTGCACTGGCACCACTGGGGATGCACTGCAGTGAGTCCAGAGAGTGCACTGTCACCACTGGGGATGCAGTGCAGTGAGTCCACAGAGTGCACTGGCACCACTGGGGATGCAGTGCAGTGAGTCCAGAGAGTGCACTGGCACCACTGGGGATGCACTGCAGTGAATCCAGTGAGTGCACTGGCACCACTGGGGATACAGTGCAGTGAGTCCAGAGAGTGCACTGGCACCACTGGGGATGCAGTGCAGTGAGTCCAGAGAGTGCACTGGCACCACTGGGGATGCAGTGCAGTGAGTCCAGAGAGTGCACTGGCACCACTGGTGATGCACTGCAGTGAGTCCAGAGATTGCACTGGCACCACTGTGGATGCAGTGCAGTGAGTCCAGAGACTTCACTGGCACCACTGGGAATGCAGAGAAGTGAGTGCAGAGAGTGCACTGGCACCACTGGGGATGCAGTGCAGTGAGTCCAGAGAGTGCACTGGCACCATTGGGGATGCAGTGCAGTGAGTCCAGAGAGTGCACTGGCACCACCTGTGATGCAGTGCAGTGAGTCCAGAGAATGCACTGGCACCAATGGGGCTGCAGTGCAGTGAGTCCAAAGAGTGCACTGGCACCACTGGGAATGCACTGCAGTGAGTCCAGAGAGTACACTGGCACCACTGGGGATGCACTGCAGTGAGTCCAGAGAGTGCACTGGCACCACTGGGGATGCACTACAGTGAATCCAGAGATTGCACTGGCACCACTGGGGATGCAGTGCAGTGAGTCCAGAGAGTGCACTGGCACCACTGGGGATGCAGTGCATTGAGTCCAGAGAGTGCACTGGCACAACTGGGGATGCACTTCAGTGAGTCCAGAGAGTGCACTGGCACCAGTGGGGATGCAGTGCAGTGAGTCCAGAGAGTGCACTGGCACCACTGGGGATGCACTGCAGTGAGTCCTGAGAGTACACTGGCACCACTGGGGATGCAGTGCAGTGAGTCCAGAGAGTGCACTGGCACCACTGGGGATGCACTGCAGTGAGTCCAGAGAGTGCACTGGCACCACTGGGGATGTGTCCAGTGAGTCCAGTGAGTGCACTGGCACCACTGGGGATGCAGTGCAGTGAGTCCAGAGAGTACACTGGCACCAGTGGGGATGCAGTGCAGTGAGTCCAGAGAGTGCACTGGCACCACTGGGGATGCAGTGCAGTCAGTCCAGTGAGTGCACTGGCACCACTGGGGGTGCAGTACAGTGAGTCCAGAGAGTGCACTGGCACCACTGGGGATGCACTGCAGTGAGTCCAGACAGTGCACTGGCACCACTGGGGATGCCCTGCAGTGAGTCCAGAGAGTGCACTGGCACCACTGGGGATGCAGTGCAGTGAGTCCAGAGAGTGCACTGGCACCACTGGGGATGCACTGCAGTGAGTCCAGAGAGTGCACTGGCACCACTGGGGCTTCAGTGCAGTGAGTCAAGAGAGTGCACTGGCACCACTGGGGATGCACTGCAGTGAGTCCAGAGAGTGCACTGGCACCACTGGGGATGCACTTCAGTGAGTCCAGAGAGTGCACTGGCACCACTGGGGATGCAGTACAGTGAGTCCACAGAGTGCACTGGCACCAGTGGGTATGCAGTACAGTGAGTCCAGAGAGTGCACTGGCACCACTGGGCATGCAGTGCAGTGAGTCCAGAGAGTGCACTGGCACCACGGGGGATGCGGTGCTGGGAGTCCAGAGAGTGCTTTGGCACCAGTGGGGATGCAGTGCAGTTACTCCAGAGACTGCACTGGCACCACTGGGGATGCAGTGCAGTGAGTCCAGAGAGTGCACTGGCACCACTGGGGATGCAGTGCAGTGAGTCCAGAGATTTGCACTGGCACCACTGGGGATGCAGTGCTGTGACTCCAGAGAGCGCACTGGCACCACTGGGGATGCAGTGCAGTGAGTCCAGAGAGTGCACTGGCACCACTGGGGATGCACTGCAGTGAGCCCAGAGAGTGCACTGGCACCAGCGGGGATGCACTGCAGTGAGTCCAGTGAGTGCACTGGCACCACTGGGGATGCAGTGCAGTGAGTCCAGTGAGTGTACTGGCACCACTGGGGATGCACTGCAGTGAGTCCAGAGAGTGCACTGGCACCACTGAGAATGCACTTCAATGAGTCCAGAGAGTGCACTGGCACCACTGGGGATGCACTGCAGTGAGACCAGAGAGTGCAGTGGCACCACTGGGGATGCACTGCAGTGAGTCCAGAGAGTGCTTTGGCACCAGTGGGGATGCACTGCAGTTACTCCAGAGACTGCACTGGCACCACTGGGGATGCAGTGCAGTGAGTCCAGAGAGTGCACTGGCACCAGTGGGGATGCACTGCAGTGAGTCCAGAGAGTGCACTGGCACCACTGGGATGCACTGCAGTGAGTCCAGAGAGTGCACTGTCACCACTGGGGATGCAGTACAGTGAGTCCACAGAGTGCACTGGCACCACTGGGGATGCAGTGCAGTGAGTCCAGAGAGTGCACTGGCACCACCGGGGATGCAGTGCAGTGAGTCCAGAGAGTGCACTGGCACCACTGGGATGCAGTGCAGTGAGTCTGAGAGTGCACTGGCACCACTGGGGATGCAGTGCTGTGACTCCAGAGAGCGCACTGGCACCACTGGGGATGCAGTGCAGTGAGTCCAGAGAGTGCACTGGCACCACTGGGATGCAGTGCAGTGAGCCCAGAGAGTGCACTGGCACCAGCGGGGATGCACTGCAGTGAGTCCAGTGAGTGCACTGGCACCACTGGTGATGCACTGCAGTGAGTCCAGAGAGTGCAGTGGCACCACTGGTGATGCAGTTTAGTGAGTCCAGAGAGTGCACTGGCACCACTGGGGATGCAGTGCAGTGAGTCCAGTGA